>NC_092754.1:58507977-58747437 GCF_047496795.1 Chiloscyllium punctatum | reverse complement strand
AGAGGGAAGGCTGTTCTGAACTGAAAGCTGCCAAGCGCCTGTGGTATGAAAGGATGGCAGACCTGAGTGTCAAAGACAACTGAAAATATATCGTATTTGGCTGTGAAATAGATCCCTGAGATGGTTGCTGTTTGGACAATAATTCGAATTTTACTAATCAGTTTAAATTATGCCCCAGGAGTCTAAAACCAAATCACGTTTGAATTTATTGTTTTTCGAAAATCGAACCAATGAGATAATACAATGTTGTGGATATTAAAAATGCAGGCATTTTGAAAATTGCAGACAGAGCAAATGCCATCAACACAGATCCAAGCGATTAGGAAACACTCTCCATCAAAGGTATCTTTTCATATGGAACATATCCGCAGTAAACAGAAAGAAGATGACCCAGGGAGATCTATAGTGAAGAAGACGTCGAAAACAACAGCTGCTGTATGGTTTTGAAATTAAGTTCATGCAATTTCAATAAGCAGTTATTGAAACAGTATATTGCTATAGAGCTCGGAGTTGGGAGTACGCAGTTTAGAGAAAGAGGGTCTCAGAGTTGTGAATAGTTGATGTAAAATGTTTACTTTCAGAGTAAAAAAAAATCAATTGATGTTTTTTATTTAAACAGTGGAATAAGGGAGTTCTCTGTCACTCATTTTATTTTGATATTTTATGAGGTGAATTGAGCATTTCTTTATATTTAGTTTAAATTCCGAGATGTGCTTCACGCCGTGCCCAAACAATTGCTGTGTGTCTGTGTGGGGCAGGTCTGGCAGTCTCTGTGGTGCTTAAAATGATGCAATGCCACCCTCTGCTGGCCTCCACACGCCACTGCACAGGCATTGGCAGAGGGTGCAAACCAACAGAGAGTCATTCAGAGAGGGGGAGGGAGAGGTCAGCTGCTCACAGCACCATCCAAACTGATGTCTTATACATGTTCTGATCTAATTGTGCTTTAAACGTTGTAACTGTCCCCGCTTTCACCACTTCCTCTGGAAATTCATTCCATACACAAGCCAGCTTTTGTCTAAAATATTTACCTCTCGTGACTTTTGTAAATCTTTTTCTGCGCACATTAAAATACCCTCCAGTCTTGAATCCCCCGACTCTCTGGAAAAGACATCATCCCTTCAGCTTATCTGTACCCCTCATTATTTTATAAACCTCTGTAAAGTTACCCCTTAATCTCATACTCTCCAGTGGAAAAGTCCCATCCTATCCAGCCTCTCCTTCTTGATCACTCTCTCCATTCCCAGCAACATCCAGGTTAATCTCTTCTGAACGCTCTCCAGCTAAATAATATCAAGGTCAATAATATCAAAGTGAATAGTCAAGTCCTTTTCTGAGGGTAGGGGGGACCAAAACTAGAGGGCATAGCTTTAAGGTGTTGCGGCAAACATTTAAAAGTGACCTAAGGGGCAGCTTTTTCAGCCAGAGGGTGGTGTGCCTATGGAATGAGCGGGCAGGATGCCCAGGCTGGACACAGTATTCCAGAAGAGGTCTCACCAATATCCTGTACAACCTCATCATGACGTCACAATTCCGATACACAAATGTCTGACCAATGAAGACAAGTGTGCGAAACACCTTCATAACCACACTAACTGTTTGATTGCAAATTTTAAAGCACTTTACCTGACGGCCTAGGTCTCTGTACTACACCACTACCAAAGGCCCTACTTTTAAGTGTATAGGTACTGCTCTTGTTTGATTTACGAAATCCAATCCCTCACATTAATCCAAACTAAACTCCACCTGCCACCCCTCAGCCCAATGTGTGATATTACTGCCTCCTCACCCTTCCCCTTCAATTTTAACATTCCCTCCCGATCTCAAGGAAGCCTGCATATTCTGGCCTTGCTTTTCGTAAAGACCCTGAGCTTGGTTTACCTTGTGTGGTTAGGGGGAGGAGGGACAGATTGCAGAGACAGTCAGTGGGGTGGGGAGGGGTGGCTTGAATGTAATCAGTGGCCAGGTTACATTTCATGGTTTTAGGCAGAGGGCAGACACACGTGAGAGTTAGGTAATACTGATAGGTGTTATGAGGCCAGAAATTATGTTCTTTCTCCGTCTCTGGTGATCAGTAATAAATATCAATTCGAGACCGTTCAGTGTGCAGAGTGTGCCTGCAGGATTTCTTTCCCTAATATTGCAGGCCACAGATAATAGCGATTAAAGATGTTCACAGTTAATTTCAATGGCACAGCACGTACACTCAACATCCTGCAGTTGAGACAAATATCTTGCACTTGTTTGACAATACAAAGTGTTTTGTGTAGTTCAGTAATGGTAACCTGATTATAATAAATCCACACTGAGCTGAAAGCTGGCACTTAAAATATGACCGAAAATCTGGGTATGGTAGTGTAGTGGGTATTGTCCCTGTCTCTGAGCCAGAACTCTGGATTTGATTCCAATTCCTGAAATTCTGTGGTAGTGTTCCTAGCTCTGGACTACAAGGCCTGGATTCAAGTCCGGCCTGTTGCAGAGGTATGTCCCAGCATGTCAGGACAGTCTGATGAACAAAGACACAGGAGAATACTGTTACAGCTTAATTGGTATTGCTGAGTGATGCTAGTGTCCCTTCCTCCAGGCAGAAAGGTCCAGGCGTAAAGCCCATAGAGGTGTCTCATGATGCATCTGAACAAACTGATTAAAATTGATTTAGAATTGTGACTTGATGGAGAAGGAAGCGGTGTCAGTATTGAATTTCAGAATTTAGGCCCAGGATGACTGAAAGCACAGCCATTCATGTTGATTGGAGTCACATTTCGCAGCAGTAGAGGTTTATAAAATCAAACTGGTCACGGGTAGGGTGAGTAGTCAGGGTTTTTCCCCAGGTTCGGAGTGTCCAAAACTAGAGGGCATTGGTTGAAAGTGAGAGGGGAAAGGTTTTCAAGACATCCAAGGGGGACCATTTCACGCAGAGAGTGGTGTGCATATGGAATGATATCAGAGAAGTGATGGAGGCTGGTACAACTACAGCACGTGAAAGGCATCTCGTTGCTGACAGACCTGCTGAGCTTTTCCAGCAATTTCTGTATTTGTTAAAAAATGCATTCAGTTTGACACAGGTATTCTGAATACATTAAACATGTTATGTTTTTAATGAAGCGGGGACATATAAACATATCTTCAAATTGACCGAGACCATTTTCTGCGAAGGGTATGGCTCTGTGTATGACAGCAGCAATGATGCACCAACATGGACCAGGGAGTGTGATGGAGACATAGTTTGGACAATGTACAAGGAGACCTCACATGGTCCAGTTTGGGAGAGGATAACATTACTGTGTGATTCAGCTCAGAGGGGGAGAAAATGCAATTTGTCCGAGAGGGGTCAGCCTATTGCACTCTCTCTCCTTCATTGTTCTTCATCAGAAGCAATTTGTGCGATCTAAAAAGGAGCTCTACAGTCATAATTACCATTCTTATTTTTATAGAATCCCTACAGTGTGGAAACAGGCCCTTCGGCCCAACAAGTCCATACCAAACTTTCAATGATTAACCTTCCCAGGCCCATTCCCTTGCATTTACCCCTGACTAATGCACCTACCCTAGAAACCCCTGAACACTGTGGACAATTTAGCATGACCAATCCATCTAACATGCACAGCTTTGGACTGTGGGCAGAAACTGGAACACCCATGAGAATCTCACACAGACAAGGGAAGAATGTGGAAACTTCACACCGATAAAATGGAGCCTGAAATTAAACCCAAGTCCCTGGTACTGTGAGGCAGTAATGCTATTCACTGAGCCACTGTTCTACCTAATAGACGATTCTTGAACAGAATTCATTGGAATATCCTCACTGCCTAATGCAAAGGGAACTAAGCCAAATCCAACTGTTCGAGGATGAAATCCCATTGCTAGCAGCTGTGTGAGTAGAATATCTTCAGAAGCAGAATCACATTTTGGACAATCTCTCAATTTTTCCTTTTGTCATGAGTTACACGAATATCCGGACCAAGTTCTTTCAACTTGAAATTGCAGAGATTTTCGTGTGTCTGTGTGTGTGTGTATTTATGTTTTTAGAACAGGAAATATCGATTCTATATTTGCAATATCCAAACAGTTTGCCATTCATCTTTCCACCATAGTTTGAGTAACATTGCTCTGGATCATAAACGTGTTGTTTTAGCAGATTAAAGAAACTAGCCTGACTTGTTCCTAAAACTGACCCTGACCGATATGATCAGCCATATCACCAACCTGGTTATATATAACATTTGTTGTGAGCAGTGGAGGAGAGGGACTAGAAAAGGAAACAGTGACCCAAAAAGCTGGGGAACTATAATCCAGTGAGCCTGATGTCAGTGGTGGGTAAGTTGTTGGAGGTCATTCTGAGGGACAGTATTTACATACATTTGGGATGGCAAGGGCTGATCAGGGTAGACAACGTGGCTTTCTGTATGGGAAATCATGTCTCATTAATTTGATTGAGTTTTATGAAGAGGGGGCAAAGAAGATTGATGAAGGCAGTTTAGTAGGCATTGTCCATGTGGACTTCAGCAAGGTGGTAATTATATTCCGATTGTTGCACAGATTAGTAAATTTTGGTGACATTGGATACAGAGGAAGCAAGTCACAATTGGCTTGAAGGAAGAGGGATATTTTTCAGACCGGAGGCCTTTGAGCAGCAGTGTGCTTTAAGAATCAGTATGGAGTTCACTGCATTTCATCATTTATGTAAAGGATTTGAATGTGAATATCGGGGCCATATTTAGTAAATTTACAGATTACATTAGAAAGGTGGTGCAGGAGATTATCTCACCGTGGGTGGCACGGTGGCACAGTGAATAGCACTGCTGCCTCACAGTGCCAGAGACCCGGGTTCAATTTCCACCTCAGGCGACTGACTGTGTCGAGTTTGCACGTTCTACCCGTGTCTGTGTGGGTTGCTCCGGTTTCCTCCCACAGTCCAAAGATGTTCAGGACAGATGAATTGGCCATGCTAAATAGCCCGTAGTGTTAGGTAAGGGTTACAAATATGGGTGGGTTGTGCTTTGGTGGGTCGGTGTGGACTTGTTGGTCCGAAGAGCCTATTTCTACACTGTAATGTAATCAAAGCAGTACAACGAGACCACAATTAGATGAGGCAAGGAGTGATAGTTGAAGTTTAATTTAGATAAATACCAGGTTTTGCATTTTCGGAAGTCAAATAGTGCAGAAATTATACACTTGATGGTAAGGTCCTGTGGAGTGTGTTGTGGAACAAAGGGACCTGGGGCCGCAGGTGCATAGTTCCTTGAAAGTGGAGTCGCAGGTAGACAGTGTGGGACAGAACATATTTGGTACATTTGCCTTATAAGTCGGAGCTTTGAGTGTAGGAGTTGTGGTGGCATGTTGCATCCATGCAAGATGTTGGTGAGGCCACTTTACGAATACTGTGTACAACTCGTTTGTCTGCAGAAAACATGGACACGGTTGTTCCAGGATTGGAGGTTTGAGCTTTAGGGAGAGGTTGTTTAGGTTGTGGTACTTCCCTCCTGGAGTGGTAAGGGCTGAGGTAAGACATTATAGAGGTTTATGAAACCATCAAGGGCATGGATATTCTGAATAGCCACATTCTGCTCCTCAGCATAGGGGAGTCAAAAACAAGAGGGCATAGTTTGAAGGGGAGAGGGCGAATGATTTAGAAGGGACCTGATGATAAATGTTTCACACAGAGAGTGGTGTGTCTACACAAAGTGCTATCAGAGGAAGTGGTGAAGGCGGTTACAATCGCACATTTAAAAAGTATCTGAAAGAGGAGGGATATTTACCAAATGCTGGAAAATGGGACTGGATCAGATTTGATATCTGATCGAGTGAACAGATTGGATTAATGGGTCTGTTCCCATTCTGCATGACTCTTTGATTCTATAAGAGGGATGACGAAAAATTCTGAAACGACCTTTTAAGTGGGAATTCTCTTCACTGGAAGTTTATCGTGCCTCTGTGTTCACATTGATTGAAAGCTGCATTAGTTAAATATTTGACAGGGAAGTGAGTCACAGATAATGGGATGGAGACAGGAAAGTGGGGTTGAGACCCCAACCTGATCAGCCACAATCTTGGTGCCTGGTGTAGAAGGCTCAAAGTATCCAATGACCAACTCCTGCTCCTCAGTCCCATGTTTCTGTGTTCCATTCAGCCCCTCAAGACTGACACACACGCTTTAAGGTGATTTGGGAAATATAATTGGAAAATGCAGGCACGGCTATGAAAGAGGCCCCTCATTTCGCTTTACAGAGCGTCCCCCTCTCCAATTTGTGCCTCTGACAGGTCAATATCCATCCACATCCTTTTCAAAGACTATCAGATATCTAGCTACCCCAACACTCTTGGCAAGAGAATTCCTGACATTCAATGCCACCTGTTTGAAGAAAACACGTGCTGCTCCGATATATCATGGCCTATCGAAGTTAACAAAAGAGGTTGACACAAGGGTTCAGGTAAAAATGACTGGCCCTGATATCAAGGTAATGGTTAACTTCTGTTGACATCAAGGAGCTTAACAAAACTGGACTTAATGGGAATCAGAGTAAACTCTCCAGTGTTTGGAGTCAAACATGTCACAAAGGGAGATGTTCATCATCTCAGTCCTGGGTCACCTCTGAGGGAGATCCTCAGGGAAGCTTCCTCTTCACAAACATCTTCAGCTGCTTCATCAATGTCTCCCCACTCTCACATTCCCCACCAAAAGATCAGAAGTAGGGATGGTCACTGAAGATTCCACAATGTTCAGAATGTTTTGTTCCCCCGTCAGCTCCTGAACTGGACTTTGTCCGTGTGCAGCAAGACCCAGACTCCATTGAGGCATGTGCTGTTAAAATGTCCATAACATTCATGTAACAGCACTGCCTGACACTGCACATTGGCACAGTAAAACAAGAGTTCATTCAGCACCTCACGCTGGTTTCACAGGAATATGAGGAAGTCGTTCAGCCCATTGACACTATTGGAGATGTACAGCCCATTCAGTGACTCCAGTCTATTACTCAGGAAGAGAAGGAGTCTAGTGTGATGGTCCACACCAGAGCCCCTCGAAAATATTTGAAGGCGGTAGCCCAGACTCTAATGTTTTCTTATTTTAAAGGAAATGTAAACTGTCTGTTCCAGATCCAATGTGACCGGTCAAACTACTCGCTGTGAAGCAAAACACCATCTACTTAAACACGAAAGAGAAAATGAAACCAAAGGAAGCGGAATTTAGAATAACGTTTTTCTATTGGACAAGTTAAGAGAATAATAGATCTCGGAACTATTACTAATGAACTGTTCCAATATAGGAAAATAAAGTAATCACAGCCCCTGGCAAAAAGAAATATTATGAGACACAGATTGTCACAAACATTTCTCCAAAACAGGAATTAAAAACAGCACCAAGAGAAATTTCAGAGAGGGTAGCAACCAGGAAACATTCATTGAAGCTTCCAACTCTGTGGAGACCCCAATAGTTTCTGATGTCACTGAGAAACCAAAACCCAGAGAACCTAATCTGTGAGAGCTGGTCACACCCATTCAGGCTGCATTAAAATAAACCGAAGGCCTCCCTCGCTGTTTACTCAAGTGGACTTAACTGGCAAGCTTGGTAACGATCATTCAATCTCTCTCTTAAAATAATCCAGGACAAAATAACCTCTTAAAGCTGCAACATTGTCACACTAGTCAGTGCAATGAGCTGTCAAACAGGAACCGGGGTAACCAGTCAGGGCCTTGGCCCTGTCCAATCGGATGAGGTTGATGCCAATCTCTCCCTTGAGTCACTTTTGCAGGAACAGGAGGAGGCCATTCAGGCCCTTAAGTCACTTACACAGCAGCAGGATGAGGCCATTCAGCCCGTTCAGTCTCTTACACAGGAACAGGATGAGGCCATTCAGCCCTTGAGTCTCTTACACAGGAAGAGAATGAGGCCATTCAGCCCCTTAAGTCTCTTATACAGGAACGGGAGGAGGACATTCTCCCCTCAACGCACTTACAAAGGGACAGAATGAGGTAATTGATGCTGATTCCTGATGAATGGCTTATGCCCAAAACGTGGATTCTCCTGATTCTCGGATATAGCCTAACCTGCTGTGTTTTTCCAGCAATCCACTCTCTACTCCAATCTACAGCATGGGCATTCCTCACTGTCTCCTAACTGACACTTGAACATGATGAACAAGTGGAGCAGAGGTTGCACAGACAGAATGCTCCATGTTGTTCCTCCTGGCTCCGTTGCTCATGATACACACGTGGGACTTTAACGTGGTTTTCTAGTGGTGAAGAGGGAAACCATATGTCTTGTGTGAAGTCTCAAGAAGGCATCTTTCATCTCCGAAAAGACATCCTGGTGTTCTCTATGTAGGGTGGAAGCTGGTGGAAATGGCTATCTCTTTCAGACGGAAGGTATTGTGGCTGCTGTTGGGGATTGTGAGCAACCTGATGTTCAGTACAGTGTTCACTCGCTGACTGCACAATAACGTGGGGAGAGTTAATTTAGGCATATAAACTATTTGGAAGGCCACGATAGACTGATGAATGTACTCTCTAATTTTAAATAATGGTGATCTTGTTCATGTTGATCTTGTCTAGTGCACGTCCTGTTCAGTGTAACCTGTATGCCTTACTCTGCGCAAGTCTATTTCCACCCTCTGATCTGTCTGGCCATGCTTACTATGATCTGCCTCCACTGCTCATAAATAAAATATTTCCCTGTACTGAGGTACACGTGGCAATAAATCAAACCAATCAATCCTGGGTAAAGTATGGAATTCCTCTCCCTGTCAATGTCTCTTTTGGAAATAAGTGATTGCTGCCACTCCTCGTGTTTCACCATCACCATTTCTTCGTCTCTCACTGCTCTACCGATTAAACACTCAGCTTATTCACTCTATCTTCATGTTACCATCACCGGTGGCTGTGGTAAGGAGTTCATTCCTTACAAAGGACATCAAATCTGTACAGAGTGCCCCAAATGCTCTCTCAGCAAGGCTCTACAACAGCAGGAAGATGGCTTTACTTATGTACTCGAATCATCTTACAATGAAGGACAACATACCATTGACTGCACCCATTACATACAAAGGGTTTGATTCGGAGCAGTCAGCATAGACTTGTGAGTGGGAGATCATGCTTCCCAAATTTCTTAGAGTCCTTTGGTGAAGTGACCAAGAATGTTGATGAAGGCAGTGTGATAGACGTAGTCTCTATGGATTTCAGTAAGGCCTTTGATAAGGTTCCACATGCAGGCTGCTCTGGAAGGTTCCATCACGTAGAATACTGGGGGAACTGGCCAATTGGATACACAGTTTGCTTGTTGATAGGAAGCAGAGTGTTTAATGGAAGGATGCTTGTTTGACTGGAGGTTGGGTCCATAGCTGTTTGTTATCTATAATTTGGTTGAGAATGTACAAGGCATGATTAGTAAGTTTGCAGATGACACTAAAATAAGTGGGAGCATGATCAGTGAGGAAGTTTATCAGAAATTGCAGCAGGACCTTAATCAGGTAGGCAAGTGGGCTTGGAAATGGCAAATGCAATTTAAGATAGATATGTGAGATCTTGTATTTTGGAATCTAAAATCAAGGTAGGAATTTCACGGTGAATGGGCGGGCCTTAAGGGGTGTAGTGGGCAGAGAGACCTTGGAATTCAGGTGCACGGTTCCCTGAGAGTGAAGTCACAGGTAGGCAGGGCAGTGAAGAAAGCCTTTGGCACACTGGCCTTGGTCAGGCAGGACATTGAGTATAGAAGTTGGGAATTTATGTTGCAGTTGCACATGACTTTGGTAAGGCCGCACTTGGAGTATTGTGTTCAGTTTTGCCAACTTGTTATGGGGAGGATATAATGAAATTAGAAAGAGTGCAGAAGATATTTACAAGGACATTGCCAGGACCCAATGGTCTGAGTTATAGGGAGAGGTTGGACAAGCTAGGACCTTTTCTATAGAGTGTAGGCGACTGAGGGGGACCTTATAAAGCTGTATAAGATCATGAGGGATATGGATAGGGTGAATCCTCTCAGTCTTTTCCAAAGTTTAGAGAATCGAGGACGAGAGGGGACCACTTTAAGGTTAAAGGGGAAGGAATAAAAGGGATCCTGAAGGATGACTTATTTACATAAATGGCTGGTACGTGGATGAGCTGCCAGAAGATGTGGCTGAGGGGGGTGTATTAACAACATTTCAAAAGCATTTGGATAAATATGCGGATAGGAAAGGACTAGAAGGATATGGGCCAACTGCAGGGAAATGGGGTTAGTGTGAATGGACATTTACAAGGTAGAGTTAAACCCCTATGTTAATTAAAACCAAATACCCAGAAAAGCTCAACTAACCTCGTAATCTGTTAGCATATGAGCGACACAGATCTCCTACATTTCACTATTTAAACAAAAATAAACAAGTTAGTTTCTTAAATTTAATAGTGAACACTAAGCAAAAACTATTCACAAATACAAGCCCCTCTTTTCTTAGCTACTTACTATCTGACTTCAACTCTGTAAAACATATGCTGTTCCAACAACCAAAATATTAAACGTTACAATCTCAAGACCACCCAGTCTCTATCTTCCCCGCTGTGTTCACTCTTTCAGCAGTTACTCTGCTGTTGGATGGCAGCGGTTCTCACTCTATTTTCAAAATGCTGGGTTTATTTACTTCCCATGAGACAATAATTTTCATTATTTCATTGATTTCCAGGTGTACGAGCCATAATATTCAAATTGCATTGGCCTCGAATATTCTGAGCATTATTAAAACTCAGGCTTCCATTTCCCAGCTAATTGTAACATTTGCAACAGTCTGACCTTTAGCTGGCATCTGTGGCTGTACTTTCGATTCAGCAAAACCTATCCTATCTTAAAGTGAACAGACATTGATTAGATTCCAGGCAGTAACACACACTGGGCTATCCGTTATTCTGCATATAACCGACCCTGATCACCTCGATTCGATTCCAGGCTGTAAAAAACTCCGGGGTATCCGTTATTCTGTATATAAACAACCCTAACCCCCTCGATTACATTCCAGGCTGTAACACAGTCTGGGGTATCTGTTTTTCTGCATATAAACCACCCTGAAACCCTCAATTAGATTACAGTCTGTAACACACCCCAGAATATCTGTTATACTGTATATAAACCACCCTTAACCCCTCGATTCGATTCCAAGCTGTAACTCACTCCGGGCTATCTGTTTTTCTGTATATAATCCACCCTGAACCCCGCGATTTGATTCCAGGCAGTAACTTCCTTGTCAGGGTTGAAAGATAAGGCTGGTAGTTATTGGGAATGCTGGCTGACTAAAGAAATTGAGGGTTTGGTTCAGAAAAAGAAGGAAGCATATGTCAGGTATAGACAGGATAGATCGAGTGAATCCTTAGATGAGTAGAAAGGAAATTGGAGTATACTTAAGAGGGAAATCAGGAGGGCAAAACGCGGACGTGAGATAGCTTTGGAAAATAGAATTAAGGAGAATCCAAAGTGTTTTTACAAATATATTAAGGACAAAGGGTAACTAGGGAGAGAATAGGGCCCCTCTAAGATCAGCAAGGCGGCCTTTGTGTGGAGCCACAGAAAATGTCGGAGATATTAAATGAATATTTTGCATCAGTAATTACTGTGCAAAAGGATATGGGAGATATAGCCTGCAGGGAAATCGATGGTGACATCTTGCAAAATGTTGCAGATATACAGAGGAGGAAGTGCTGGATGTCTTGAAATGGTTAAAGGTGGATAAATCCCCAGGACCTGATCAGGTGTACCTGAGAACTCTGTGTGAAGCTAGAGAAGTGATTGCTGGGCCTCTTGCTGAGATATTTGTATCATTGATAGTCACAGGTGAGATGCTGGAAGACTGGAGGTTGGCAAACGTGGTGCCAATATTTAAGAAGGGCGGTAAAGACAAGCCAGGGAACTATAGACCGGTGAGCCTGACCTCGGCGGTGGGAAAGTTGTTAGAGGGAATCCTGAGGGACAGGATGTACATGAATTTGGAAAGGCAAGGACTGATTCGGGATAGTCAACATGGATTTGTGCATGGGAAATCATGTCTCACAAACTTGATTGAGTTTTTTGAAGAATTAATAAAGAAGATTGATGAGGGCAGAGCAGTAGATGTGATCCATATGAACTTCAGTAAGGCGTTCGACAAGGTTCCCCGTGGGAGACTGATTAGCAAGGTTAGACCTCATGGAATACAGGGAGAAGTAGCCATTTAGATACAGAACTGGCTCAAAGGTAGAAGACACATGGTGGTGGTGGAGGGTTGTTTTTCAGACTGGAGGCCTGTGACCAGTGGAATGCCACAAGGATCAGTGTTGGGACCTCTACTTTTTGTCATTTATATAAGTGATTTGGATGCGAGCATAAGAGTTACAGTAAGTAAGTTTGCAGATGACACAAAAATTGCAGGTGTAGTGGACAGCGAAGAGGGTTTCCTCAGATTACAACAGGATCTGGACCAGATGGGCCAATGGCTGAGAAGTGACAGATGGAGTTTAATTCAGATAAATTCGAGGTGCTGCATTTTGGGAAAGCAAATCTTCGCAGGACTTCTACATTTAATGGTGAGGTCCTAGGGAGTGTTGCTGAACAAAGAGACCTTGGAGTGCAGGTTCATAGCTCCTTGAGTCGCGGGTAGATAGGATAGTGAAGAAAGCGGTTGTTATACTTTCCTTTATTGGTCAGAATACCGAGTACAGGAGTTGGGAGGTCATGTTGCGGCTATACAGGACATTGGTTAGGTCAAACTTGGAATATTGCGTCCAATTATGGTCTCTTTCCTATTGTGAAACGTGAAAGGGTTCAGAAAAGATTTAGAAGGATGTTGCCAGGGTTGGAGGATTTGAGCTACAGGGAGAGGCTGAACAGTCTGGGCCTGTTTTCCCTGGAGTGTCGGAGACTAAGGGGTGAACTTATCGAGGTTTACCCTGGGGTAAGGGAGTCCAGAACTAGAGGGCATAGGTTTAGTTTGAGAGGGGAAAGATATGAAAGAGACCTAAGGGACAACGGTTTCACCAAGAAGATGGTAGGTGTATGGAGTGAGCTGCCAGAGGAAGTTGTGGAGGCTGGTACAATTGCAACATTTAAGAGGAATTTGGATGAGTATACGAATAGGAAGGGTTTGGAGGGACATGGGCCAGGTGCTGGCAGGTGGAACTAGATTGGGTTGGGATATCTGGTCGGCATTGGCAGGTTGGACCGAAGGGTCTGTTTCCATGCTGTACATCTCTCTGATTCTATGACTCTATAACTCACTCCGGGCTACCTGTTATTCTGCATATAAACCACCCTGAAACCCTCGATTAGATTCCAGTCTGTAACTTACTCTGGGGTATCTGTTATTGTACACATAATCGTCCTGAATCCCCTTGATAAAATTCCAATCTGTAACTGACTTCCAATTTTAAGGGACTCTGTACATTAGCCACTTCAATCGTTTGATTATATTCCAGTCTGTATCACACTCCTGGGTATCTGTTAGTCTGTATATTAACCATCCAATCCAAACCCTGTTAAAATTGCCCATGGTATTCAGGGATGGGTAGGTGAGGTGCATTAGTCAGGGTTAAATGTGGGGAAATGGGTCTGGAAGGGTTATTCTTCAGAGGGTCAGTGTGGTCTTGTTTTGCTGAAGGGCTTGTTTCCCCACTGTCGGGAATATATCAATCACCCTGAACCCTCCTGATTAGATCCCAACGTGTAACTCACTTCCATGTATGTGTGACTGGCATGTTTCAAAAACACCCCAAAACCTCCAATTCTATACCACTTCGATTAACACGAGGCGCTGCATTTTGGGAAAGTAAATTTCAGCAGGACTTATACCTTAATGGGCAGGTCTGAGGGAGAGTTGCTGAACAAAGAGACTTTGAAGTGCAGGTTCGTAGCTCCGTGAGAGTAGAGTGGCAGGTGGATAAGATAATGAAGGCAGCGTTTGGTATGCTTTCCTTTATTGGTCAGAGTTTTGAGTACAGGCATTGAGAGGTCATGTTGTGGTTGGACTGGACATGGGTTAGGCCACTGTTGGAATATGGCGTGCAATTCTGGTCTCCTTCCTATCGGAAGGAGGTTGTAAAACTTGGAAGGGTTCAGAAAAGATTTTCAAGGAGGATGCCAGGGTTAGAGGATTTGAGCCACAGGGAGAGGCTGAATAGGGTGGGGCTGTTTTCCCTGGAGCATCAGAGGCTGAGGGGTGACATTATCGAGGTTTATAAAATCATGACGGGCATTGATAGAATAAATAGACAAAATCTTTTCCTTGGGGTAGGAAGTCAAGAACTAGAGGGCAGATATTTAGTGTGAGAGGTAATATGAAAAAAACCTAAGGGGCAACTTGTTCACTCAGAGAGTGGTACATGAATGGAATGAACTGTCAGAGGAAGTGGTGGAGGGTAGTACAATTGCAACATGTAAAATTCAGCTCGGTGGGTATATGAATGGGAAGGTTTGGAGGGAGATGGGCCAGGTGCTTGAAAAAGAGACTAGAGTAGATTAGGATATCTGGTCGTCATGGACGGGTTGGACTAAAGGGTCTGTTTCCATGCTGTACATCTCTATGACTGTATGACTCCGCGATTTTGTGACTCACTACTTGTTATCTGCTAATTCTGTATGTAAACCACCTCAAACCTCTCGATTATATTCCACTCTCTCCCTCACTCCTGGGTATCTCTTATGCTGTGTGTAAACCCTAAACCCCTCATTTAGATTCCAGTCTGGAACTCACTCCTGGGGATCTGTTATTGGATCTGTGAAGTGATCCTTGTTGGATGTTAGACTGAAGAAAAGATAAACTAAATGGTCAAATGTTACATTGGGAGCAGGAACACAGAAAGCTGCTAGTTCATTTCTGTCCTGTTACATATCTCCAAGTTTCAGATTGGGGCTGAATTTCTGTCACAATGGGGAAAGTCTCAAAAGCTGTTTACTGTCCTGCATGAATGCATCATCATAACATGAATTCTCTTGCAAGATAGGAAATGGAAACAACTCCTGGAAGGTGTCTGTATCTTTGTGTGTGTGATTCCGTATGTCTGTGCATGTCTGTTTGTGTGTGATTCTGTTTGCGTGTTCACTGTTTCATATATTTTCGAACTGTATTGATGTTGCCAGTCTCTCTTGCTTTTCCTTATTTATAAATTTAAGTCATCGTTTTGCTGATATAAAATGGTGGCTGTGGACAAATCTATAATGTCTGCCTGACTGATTTGTGTCAGGAATACTTTCAGCAAGGGAGAGGGGGCAATGTGTCAAAAGTCATTTCCATTCATTGATGCTAGCAGAGATAGGAAATGGAAACAGCTCTTTGAAGGTGATTAAAATGCAAATCCCAGAACCTGTTTACAGTGAATGCGGAGAGACAATGTGACATTCCAGTAAGGTCTGCCTTACTTTCTAAGCTCCTAATATATGAGAGAAACATAATATCCAAAACCTGATAGAGCTCAGCCACTGAATTGGAGATTTGCAGCGTTGGATCAGAATCCTTCCTGGCTAGGCCTCATCCCAAATTGAAGTGTTTCTCAAATCCCACACTGACCTTCTGTGGGTTCAAATTGCGTGTTGTCTACAAATAAAAGAAAATAATGCACCTGCAATTGAACAAAACTCTTTCTGGAACTTTGTGCATCTGTTGGTTTAAGTATCTTTCAACAGGATTGAAGATAAATGAGACAGTGAGAGAGAGGCAGCACTGTAACCAGAATGGCAGTGGAGTATTAAACGTATATCCATACTTTCAGTGAAAGGGAAAACAGAGGAGGATAGTCCTCAAACTAGGAAAGTCGGGAGTCAGTAAAGTTGTGTAGTTTGTGACTGCATTATGTTTATGTGAGTCAAGATTTGAAATCAGTTGGCCAATAGCACACTTTGTGACTCACTCCCAGTTACAAGTTATTTCACATAAAAAGGTTAACTTATCCCTCGATTATATTCCAGGCTTTAACTCACTCCGGGCTGTCTGTTATTCTGCATATAAACCACCCTGAAACCCTCGATTAGAATCCAGTCTGTAACTCACTCCGGGATATCTGTTATTCTATATCTAAAACTCCCTGAACCCCTCGATTAGATTCCAGGCTGTAAGTAACTCCAGGGTATCTGTTATTCTGTACATAAACCATCCTAAATCCCTCGATTAGTTTCCAATCTGTAACACACTCCAGGCTATCTGTTATTTTGTATATAAACCACCCTGAACTCGTCGATTAGATTCCAGACTGTAACTCACTCCATGGCATCTGTTATTCTGAACATAAACCATGATAAACCCCTCGATTAGTTTCCAACCTGTAACACATTCCAGGCTATCTGTTATTCTGTATATAAACCACTCTGAACCTTGCAATTAGATTCCAGGCTGTAACTCACTCCGGGGTATCTGTTATTCGTATATAAACCACCCTGAGCCCCTTGATTAGATTCCAGATTGTAACTCACTCCGGGGTATCTGTTATTTTGTATATTAACTACCCTGCACCCATTGATGTGATTTCACTTCCTGACATGTTACGCTCATGTTCCCAACACAATCTAATCTCAATAATGTTCAATGTATCACTGGTCCTCCTATCTGCTGGCACTACCATCATGTTAACTTTCTGATGTTTACGTACATGATTACCTGTAGCAGTGAGTCGCAGGTAGACAGAGTGGTGCTGAACACATTTGGCACATTTGCCTAAATCAGTAAGAGCATTGAGTATCGGAGTTGTGGTGGCCTGTTGCATCTGTACAGGATGTTGGTGAGGCCACTTAAAGAATAATGCGTACAACTCGGTTGTCTGCAGAAATGACTTACACGTATGTTCCAGGACTGGAGGCTTGAGCTATAGGGAGAGGCTGATTACGTTGAGGTGTTTCCCACTGGAGTGTCAGAGTTTGAGAGGCAACATTATCGAGGTTTATAAAACCATCAGGGGCATGGATATTCTGAACAGCCATGTTCTGCTCCCAAGGATAGTGGAGTCCAGAACAAGACAGCATAGGTTGAAGGGGAGAGGGCGAATGATTTTGAAGGGACCTGAAGTTAAATATTTCACACAGAGAGTGGTGTGTGTACAGAAAGTGCAGCCAGAGGAAGTGGTCAAGGCGGGTAGAATCACAGGAGGAATATTGGCCAAATGCTTGCAAATGGTACTAAATCAGATTTGATATCTGATCGGAGTAAACAAATTAGACTAATGGGTCTATTTCCATTCTGCATGACTCTCTGATTCTATAAGAGGGATGACAAATAATTCTGAAAGGACTTTTCAAGTCGGAATTCTCTTCAGTGGAAGGTTATCATTTCTCTATGTTCACTTTGATTGAAAGCTGCGTTAGTTAAATATTTGACAAAGAAGTGAGTCATGCACAAAGGGATACAGACAGGAAAGTGGGGCTGAGACCACAACCTGATCAGCTACAATTTTAGTGCCTGATGCAGAAGGCTCAAAGTATCTAATGACCCACTCCTGCTCCTCAGTCCCATGTTCCTGTGTTCCATTCAGCCCCTCAAACCTGCTAGACAGGAGCAGTTGGAGGCTACTTACTCCTATAACTTGTTGCACAGAAACACTGGAGACCATTCAGCCCCTCAGTACTGTCCCACATGGTTTGACGTGAATTGCGAATGCAATTGGAAAACCCAGGCTGGGTAGGAAAGAGGCCCCTCATCTCTCTTCACAGAGCTTCCCCTGTCTGCAACTTGTGCTTCATTTGTTGGTCATGTTGTATACCCAGTTTCAGTGTGAATACAGCCCCCATACCGCACCCAGAGATGGCTCACAAAATCCTCTGTTCTCCCTGTCTGCAACAGTCAATAACAGAACATTAATGAAAATAACACCCACTAATTTTCCAATAACAGAATGGGAGAATATCAGAAACAGTGGCATGTTGTTCAAGCCCCAAGCCTGTTTTGTCCTTCTTTAAGATCATGACTGATCTGCTCTTCATCTAAACTCCTCTTTCATATCCAATTCTTCATAGCCCTCACCTCTCTGACACTCAATTTCCATCTACCTCCTCTTCAAATACGTTCAGTCATCTTGCTCCCCGAACAATCTTTAGAAGAGAAATCCTGACATTCAAAACCACCTGTTTGAAGAAAACTCTTGCTGCTCCTATATCATGGCCTATTGATGTGAACAAAAGAGGTTGTCACAAGGGTTCAGGTAAAAATGACTGGTCCTGATATCAAGGCAGTGGTTGACTTCTGTTGACATAAAGGAACTTAACAAAACTGGACTTAATGGGAATCAGAGTAACCTCTCCAGTGTTTGGGGTCAAACATGGCACAAAGGAAGATGTTCATCATCTCAGTCCTGGATCACCTCTGTGCGAGAGCCCTAGTGTAGCTTCCTCTTCACAAAAATTTTCAGCTGCTTCATCAATGTCTCCCCGCCCCCACCCTCCCCACCACAAGATCAGAAGTATCCATGTGTAGCAGGATCCAGACTCGATTGAGACTTGTATTGTTAAAGTGTCCGAAACATTCATGTAACAGCACTGCCTGACATTGCACATTGCCACAGTAAAACAAGAGTTCATTCAGCATCTCACGCTGTTTTCACAGGAATATGACGAAGTCATTCAGCCCATTGACAGTATTAGAGTAGAACAGGGATAGCCCATTCAGTGCCTCCAGCCTATTACTCAGGAAGAGAAGGAGTCTCGTGTGATGGACCACACTAGAGCCACTCAAAAATATTTGAAGGCGGTAGCCTTGACTCTAACGTTTTCGTATTTTAAAGGAAATGTAAACTGTCTGTTCCAGATGCAATGTAATTGATCAAACTACTCTCTGTGAAGCAAAACACCATCTACTTAAACACGAAAGAGAAAATGAAACCAAAGAAAGAGGAATTTAGAATAACGTAATTATATTGGACAAGTTAAGAGAATAATAGATCTAGGAACTATTACTCATGAACTGTTCCAATATAGGAAAATCCCATAAACACAGCCCCTGGCAAAAAGAAATATTTAGACACAGATTGTCACAAACATTTCTCCAATCCAGGAATTAAAAACAGCATCAAGAGAAATTTCAGAGAGCGTAGCAACTAGGAGACATTCACTGAATCTTCCAACTCTGTGAAGACACCAATAGTTTCTGACGTTGCCGAGAAACCAAAACCCAGAGATCCTAATCTGTGAGAGCTGGCCACACCCATTCAGGCTGCATTAATATTAACACAAGGCCTCCCAAGCTGTTTACTCAAGTGGTCTTAACTAGCCAGCTTGGTAATGATCGTTCAATCTCTCTCTTAAAAGAAACCAAGACAAAATAACCTCTTAAAGCTGCAGCATTGTCATACTAGTCAGTACAATGAGCTGTCAAACAGGAACCAGGGTAACCAGTCAGGCCCTTGGCCCTGTCCAATTGGAGGCGGTTGAAGCCAATCACTCCCTTGAGTCACTAACACAGGAACAGCAGTTGGCCATTCCCACCTCAATGCACTTACACGGGGGCAGAATGAGGTAATTTTTGCTGACTCCTGATGAATGTCTTATGCCCAAAATGTTGATTCTCCTGCTCCTCGGATGCTGCCTGACCCGCTGTGCTTTTCCAGCAATTGATGCTCTCCTCTGATCTTCAGCATCGCCAGTCCTCACTGTCTCCTAATTGATGCTGTAACGTGATGAACAAGTGGGGCAGAAGCTGCAGAGACAGACTGCTCCACGTTGTTCCTCTTGGCTCTGTTGCTTATGATACACATGTGCGACTTTAACATGGCTTTGTAGTGTTGAGCAGGGAAGCCATATGTCTCGTGTGAAGTCTCAAGAACGCACCTTCCATCTCCGAGAAGACATCCTGGTGTTCTCTATGTAGGGCGGAAGCTGGTGGGAATGGCTACCTGTTTCAGATGAAAGGTATTGTGCCTGCTGTTGGGGATTGTGAGCAAACTGACGTTCAGTACAGGGTTCACACGCCGACTGCACAATAACATGGGGAGAGTTAATTTAGGCATATAAACTATTAGGAAAGTCACGTTAGACTGATGAATGGACTCTCTAAGTTCAAATAATGGTGATCTTGTTCTTGTTGATCTTGTCTAGTGCATGTCCTGTGCAGTGTAACCTGTGTGCCTTACTTTGTCCAAGTCTAGTTCCACCCTATGATCTGTCTGGTCATGCTTACTATGATCTGCCTCCACTGCTCACAAAACATAGTGTTTCCCTGTACTGAGGTACATGTGACAATAAATCACACCAATCAATCCTGGGTAAAGTATGGAATTCCTCTCCCTGTCAATGTCTCTTTTGGAAATAAGAGATCGCTGCCACTCCTCGTGTTTCAGCATCACAATTTCTTCATCTCTCACAGCTCTATAGATTAAACACTCAGCATATTCACTCTATCCTCATGTTACCATCACTGGTGTCTGTGGTAAGGGAATCATTCCTTACAAAGGACATCAAATCTGTACAGAGTGCCCCAAATGCTCTCTCAGCAAGGCTCTACAACAGCAGGAAGATGGCTTTACTTATGTACTGGAATCATCTTACAATGAAGGACAGCATACCATTGGCTGCACCCATTACGTACACAGGGTTTGATTTGGAGCAGTCAGCATAGACTTGTGAGTGGGAGATGATGCTTCCCAAATTTCTTAGAGTCCTTTGATGAAGTTACCAGGACGTTTGATGAGGGCAGAATGATAGACGTAGTCTCTATGGATTTTAGTAAGGCCTTTGATAAGTTTACACATAGCAGGCTGCTCAGGAAGCTTACATCACGTAGAATGTGTGGGGAACTGGCCAATTGGCTACACAGTTGGCTTGATGATAGGAAGCAGAGGGTTGAGTGGAAGGATGTTTGTCAGACTGGAGGCTTGGTCCATTGCTGTTTGTTATCTATGATTTGGTTGAGAATGTACAAGGTATGTTTCGCAAGTTTGCAGATGACACTAAAGTAATTGGGGGCATGATCAGTGAGAAAGTTTATCAGAAATTGCAGCAGGACCTTAATCAGGTGGGAAATGGGCCAAGAAATTGGAAATGGAATTTAATATGGAAGCGTGAGGTCGTGCATTTTGGAAACTCAACTCAAGGTAGGAGTTTCATGATGAATGGGAGAGTCTTAAGGGGTGCAGTGGGCAGAGGGACCTTGGTGTTCAGGTGCACGGTTTTCTAAGAGTGGAGTCACAGGTAGACAGGGCAGTGAAGAAGGCTTTTGGCACATTGGCCTTCATCAGGCAGGATATTGAGTATAGAAGTTGGGACCTTATGTTGCAGTTACAGAGGACTTTGGTAAGGCCGCACTGGGAGTCGTGTTTTCATTTTTGTCCCTTGCTATAGGGAGAATGTTATTAAATTAGAAAGAGTGCAGAAAAAATTTTCAAAGATGTTGGCAGGACCAAATGGTCTGAGTTACAGTGAGATGTTGGACAAGCTAGGACCTTTTCTTTAGCGTGTAAGAGACTGAGGGAGTCCTAATAGAGCTGTGTAAAGTCACGAGGGGTATGGATAGGGTTAATGCTCTCAGTCTTTTTCCAAGGTGTAGAGAATTGAGGATTAGAGGGGATCAGTTTAAGGTTAAAGGGGAAGGAATAAAAGAAAACCTGAGGGGCCACTTCTTTATACAGAGGGCTGGTACGTGGATGAGTTGCCAGCAGATGTGGTTGAGGGGGGTACATTAACAACATTTCAAAAACATTTGGATAAATATGTGGACTGGAAAGAACTGGAAGGATATGGGCCAACTGCAGGGAAATGGGGTTAGCGTGGATGGACATTTACAAGGTGGACTCGAACCCCTTTGTTAATTAAACCCAAACACCCAGAAAAGCTCGCCTCACCTTGTAATCTGTTAAAATATGAATGACACAGATCTCCTACATTCCACTATTTAAACAAAGATTATCAAGTTAGCTTCTTAACTTTAATAGTGAACACTAAACAACAATAATTCTCAAATACAAGCCCTCTTTTCTTAGCTACTTACTATCTGTCTCCAACTCTGTAAAAATATGCTGTTCCAACAACCCACATATGAAGCATTAAAATCTCAAAACCATACAGTCTCTATCTTCCCCACTGTGTTCACTCTTTCAGCTGCTGATCTCCCTGGGTCATTTTTTTTAATTGCAAGTAGGTTTACATGAACATGTGTCTTTGATAGAGAGTGTTTGAGATGGCCAGTTAGCACTCCTGCTCTACAGCAGTTGCTCTACTGTTGGATGGCAGCAGCTCTCCCTCCAGTGTTCAAAATGCTGGGTTTATATACTCCCCGTGATATAATAATTCTCATAATTTGATTGCTGTCCTAGTGTCCAAACAATAATATTCACATTCTGTTGGTTTCTGGTATCCTGAGCGTTAGTTAAACTCTTTGGTTGCATTTGAATGGCTGTGAAAACACCAACCAAAACTCAGGTATCCATTTCTCAGCTAATGGTGACATGTGGAACAGTGTGACCTTTAGCTGGCATCTGTGGTTTTAATTTCTATTCAACAAAACCCGATGTGTCTTAAAGTGCCCATACATGTTTTTTGGCTTCATAACATCTTCCCGCTTCAGAAAATAAAATGAACCAGCAGCATGAAAAATGGCATCATTCCTTTTCCTCTAATTCGTAATCCCAATTATATGAAATACAAAAGGATTAATCTCAGTTATATCATTCATATTAATTCTGCGCACCAATACAACACTGGAAGAAGTCAAATATTATCTACACTGCTTTCCGTTAAATCCGCGAAAACCCATCTGCTATCACATTGTAGGAGCCACAGCATGTACATTTTGTGAGTTTAAAGTCGGTAAGGTAAGACTCCAATTAAATAGTCTCATGTTCTGGTCTTTAAATATTCCAAAAAATGCAAGAGATTTGTCCTTGTCCACAACCATCTCCGACAATTTGTTTGTCATATACACATTAAAATATTGTCAGGCCAGTGTGAAACTTAATCATTCTTGTTCAATAATGGAGATTTTGTATTTTGTTTCTGGTGGATATTGAGTTTTTTCAACAAGTAGCCTATTAGCCATTCAATTCCATCATCCTCTTTCTGTATCAATACATCTCCGACCCCTATATCCCAAGCATCAAACACAATTTTCAAGGGGTTTCAGAATATTTGGTGTATCTAAAACTGGTGTGGTGATTAATACTGCTTTAAAATTCTCAAATGCCTCCTGGCATTGTTCTGTCCACCACAATTCTGTGTTCTCCTTTAATAAATCCATCAATGGTGCCAATACGCTGCTGAAGGTTGCCACAAACTTCCGATAGAATCCACTCAGTTCCAAAAATCGAAGCACCTCTTTCTTCGAGGATGGTTGTGGAAATTCCTCAAAGCCCTTCGTCTTTGTGTTCCATGCGGTCAACCTTCCACGTCCAATGTAATGTCCCAAGAACGTCACCTCTGCCTTCGCAAATTCTGTTTTCTTTAAGTTTATTACCAAGTTTGCTTGTAATCGTTCAACATGCACTGTCAACTGTAGCATGTGAGCTTTCAATCACTTGCTAAAGATCACTACATCATACAGATAAGCTGCATCATTTGTTCATATGGCCACAACTCTGTTTTGAGCCTTAAATGTGGCTGGTCCATTATTCATCCATATGAAATACTCAATAAAGTTTTTTTTTGTCATCTCTGGTATCTTTACTTGAAAGTTTAACTGACTCCACATTTTTTTTATTTGAAAGGAGCCACTAAACCTGGCTTTGAAGAGATTTCTTACCACTGGTGGCAATACTAATACATCATCCCCACGGGAAATCGTCAACGTTTCGGTGTTTTTATCTGCCACCTGCTTTACTCTATGCTGTGCTCTTCAGATACTGTTTAGCAAACTCACCTACTCCATCTACTCTCTCCTTCACCTCATACACATAATCCAGGTGTGAGATTTCCGACTTCTGTCCTGTCAATTTATATTTAATTAATTTCAAAGGACCTCTCACTTCATGTACGAATATTAACTCAAAGGAAGTAAAGTGAGTAGATTTATTTGGGGCATCGCTAATGGCAAACAATTTAATGGGGCACCTTTATCCCAATCATTTGGCCAACCCTGACAGTACGCTGTTAACATAGTCTTCAGCGTCTGATGCTAACTTTCCAAGGCTCCCTGGGATTCAGGATGGGACGCACTTGATTTGAAGTGCTGTATGCCTAAGCCATCCATGACTTCCTTCAACAGCTGAGCGGTAAAATGAGACCATTGGTCTGACTGAATCTCTCTGGGTAGCCCACAGCATGTAAAGAAAGCTACCAACTCCTCCACCTCCCTTTTTCCCTTGACACTCCAATAATGGAATTGCCTATGGAAATCTGGTAGACACATCTATTATGGTCAGGAAATATTGGTTTCCACTTTTACTTTAGAAAGGGGAGCTGCACAATTAATCATAACCCTCGTGCAATGTTCTTCGAATGCAGGAATTGGCAAGAAATGTGCTGGTTTTATTACTGCCTGTTACTTATCTTCCATTTGGTATGTATGACATGTACAACAAAAATTAACAGCGGCCTATGCATTCCAGGCCAGTGGAAATGCTTCTGTACCTTTTCCTGAGTCTTCTGTACACCTAAGTGACCGCCTGCAATTAGTTTATGAGCTACCCGTAACATTGTACGGTACTGCTAACACAATCTGGTGCACTTCTGCCCATTTCCCTTCTGCAGTAATCTATCCGGGGCTCCATTTCCATTTTATGATTCTATCTTTAAGTTAATAATGTTCAACAATATATTCTGATTCCTTTTCTCTGTGTATGCATGTGTATGTGTGTGTGAATGTGTGAGTATATATCTGTTGTAAGTCCATTACCCTTTCTGGACTAAACACCTCTGCCTTATCCTCTGCCTGTTCAGGGTTTTCCTGCACCGTTACATCAAACAGGGTGTCAGTTAACTGAGCATCAACCCATTTGTGTTTTTCGTCCGTTTTTCCTTCCTGCTGTAACTTATGACAGTGGGATCTTGTTACTACACAGTCTGAAACAATTCCTGGGTAATTTTCTTTTAACTCACAAATTCCCTAGTCTCCCTTTGGCTTCTCCACCACAAGAGGTGCCTAGCCCGCCTCGCCTTTTGCAAAATCGTTCCCAAGAACAAACTGTATTCCTGGAACTGACACTCTGTTACCCACTGTCACTGTTACTTCCCCAACCTTGATTTGGCATTCCATCCTGATGTTACACAAGGGAAAGCTTAATTTGTGTCCCCATTCCACAAATTAACACGCTCTTGATTAACTTGCCAGAAAGACTGAAAAAAACTTTCATCTCTTACTATTAGAGGGTGAGAGAAAGTGAGGGCGGCAGAAGCTGGAGATGAGAGTTGAAAAGTGTGGGGCTGGAAAAGCACAGCACGTCGGCAGCATCCGAGGAGCAGGAGCGTTGACGTTTCAGGCAAAAATGCTTCATCAGGAAAGTGGGAGGTAAGGGAGGGGGCAGGAGGTTGAGAAATAAATGGGAGGGTGGGGGTGGAGCTGGGTGGAAGGGAGCTTGGAAGGCGATAGGTAGATGCAGGGAGGATGTGATGGTGATAGGTCGGACAGGAGGGTGATAGGACTCCTATCGGTGGTAGGACAGCCGGAACCTTCAAACTGTATGGCATCAACGTTGACTTCACCAAATTCCAAATCTCCCCTCCACCAACCTATCCCAGATCCAACCGTTCAACCTAGCACTGCCCTCTTGGACTACCCTAACTAGCCATCTTCCTTTCCACCTATCGACTCCACCCTACCCTCCGACATATCACTCTATCACTCCCACCTACAAATTCTTATTGCCTTCCCAGTGAACCTCCCACCAGCCCAGATACTACCCTCGTATTTATCTTTCAGTCCCCTTGTCCCCTCACCATGTTCCTGACGATGGGTTTCTGCCTGATATTCGATTGTCCTTCTGTTTGGATGCTGCCTGATCTGTTGTGCTTTTCCAGCGCCTCACTTCTCAACTATTAGAGGCTGAGCAGATCCCGTATCTCACAAAATTATCATTTCTTGTCCTTCTCCCCCTGTTCTTTCTGAGTAAACTTTATCTACAGAAGTAAATTCTTTAGAGAGATCAGGCACTGCCTCCATACCCAGCCCTGCCCTAGGCTGTGCAATTTCCTGCACTCCTCGGCTCCACTTGGGGTCTCCTTTACTAGTTTCACTAATGCCACTGGGCTTAGCCTCTTCTACCACATCTTTCCCCAAAGTGTCTTCCTTTAACGACCAGCACAGTGTGACCCAACGTACTGCAGTGAAAACAACTTTTTCCCTGTGCCCTTCCTAAACCACCAGCACTGTAATTTTATGTATTCCACTCCCTTATAGTGAGAGCACCTGAGGCCTTTCACGACTTTTCAACCCCCTTGGGCTTCTTTCTTCACCTGTGGTAAACTATTGTGAGCTACTGTTCGCCTTGTAATGTGTGATCGTCCCTTCTCCCAATTTCTATCCCTCACAGGATGAAATTCCTGCCAGAAGCTAAATTTCATCACATGCCACAATACATATTTACCTGCCATTTCTGCCGCGCTTCTCACTTCTTGAACTTTCTATTCACTCACATGAATTCTTACTATCTCTGGAAGTGAGTCTTTTAACTTCTCCAGCAGATTAATCTCCCTTCAAGCCTCACAGGTCTTATCCATTTTTAAGGCCAGCACCCACCTGTCAAAATGACTGTGGTTAATTCTTTCAAACTCAATATAAGTCTGACATTGTTCCATCTCTATTTTTCTGAATTTCTGTCTATATGCTTCTAGTACCATTTCATAACCAATAAAAACATCCAATTTGACATCTTGATAATCTCTTGACCCCTCATCTGATAGCGCTGCACATACCTCACCAGCTGTGCCCACCAGCTTATTCAGAACTAGTATTACCCACAAGTTCACTGGACACGTCATCTGCCTAGCCATTTTTTCAAATGAAATAAAAAAGGTTTTGACATTTTTCTCACCAAAATATGGCAAGTTACTAACCTAATTGTATACATCCCTACGTTCTCCCTTCATCTCCATCCTGTTAATTTAACTTTCTTGTCTATATCCCAACTTCTGCATTTCAAATCCCCTCTCTCTTTCTTTTTGCTTTCTTTCTCTTCCGTCTCTCTCTCTCTGTTTCCGTCCCTTTATTTATCTTCTAACTCTAGTTGCCACATTTGCAATTTAAGTTTTTATAACGACACTGCAGTTGCCTATGTCTCTGATACATCAAAGTGCTTAACCAACTCCATTATAATTTCAACTTCTCTTTTCTCCCTGGTTATATCCAATTCCAACCTATTTGCTAATTTTAAAAAAATGTCCTCCTTCTGTCTTTATAAACTTGATGTACGGTATGGTTACTTGTGTGACTGGTCATGAAGTGTTCTCTTCTTTGGGTTTGTCTCGTTAAGTACCGGAGGGTAGTGCTCTTGGGGTAACTATTTTGTTTAAATCCTTTGAATAGGTGTTCCTGTTCTGCCTGTTGCTGTGTGCTCTTGACCATTTAAATAATGTCCTAATACGGCTCTGTTTGTGGGTGCTGGGGTGGTTGCTGTTATAATTCAGTATCTGGTCGGTACAGGTGTTCTTCCTGTTCAGAGTGGTCTGGAGTTCCCTGGTAGGGGTACATTCCACTAATACGTCCAGTGTTACAATATGGCGGTGAACCTTTCTACTAATTAAACCAAACACCCAGAAAAGCTCACCTTGATTTTCCCACTGGTTTTATTTGAAGATTAAAGTCACTAATTGCAATGAGTTGGAATTTGCTGGGACCTGTTGTATCTCAAATCTGTTCAAGTCGGTCCAAGTGCCACACGGCAAGGCCCCAAACTGTTGTGACATCAATGTCGAACCCCTCTGTTAATTAAAACCACACACCTAGAAAAGCTCACCTCACATCAAAATCTTACAAACGTAAGCGACAGAGAACTCCTAAATTCCACCAATAAACGAAAAATAACAATTTAAATGTGTGCAAGTTAGCTCGCTGAGCTTGAAGGTATGTTTTCAGAAGTTTCGTCACCATGACTAGGTGACATCATCAGTGAGAGTTTCTGCTGAAGTGCTGGTGGTATGTCCCGCCTCTATATTTATAGGTCTTGGTTTCTTCAAGTGGGTGATGTCATTTCCGGTTATTTTAACAAGGGAATGTAGACAGGATCTAAATTGATGCATTTATTGATGGACGTCTGGTTAGAATACCATTCCTCTAAGAAGGTCCTTGCGTGTCTTAGTATGTGTGTGTGCTTTGTCCCAGTCAAAGTGCTGCCCGTCTTTGTCTGTATGTATGGAACATAGTGATACGGCGTCATGTCTTTTGGTAGATAGTTGGTGTTCATGTATCCTCGTAACATGACAACAGGAGAGTTTCAATGGTGGAAAAATGATTTTATATACACTGTTTAATCAATGTGTGTGTGCAGATAAGTCGCATTTTTCATATGTGCACAACACATTGTAAATGAACAACAGAGACACAGTTAACAAAAAATGATGCATATGATGTATAAAATTGATAAAAGATTTAAACATGATATGATCCTCTCAACGTTCCCTCCTTTTCTGGGATTCCCAACTCTTATCTTCATTCTTACCAGAATATGTGCTCCAAATTCTTGATTCTGGTGTCCCAACTTATTTCAGTTAATCGCCTTTCTCCTGGGACTTCAATATGTTGGCCTGCTGGGTTCTTTCCAAAGCTAGTGTCAGTCACCTTATTGGAGATAAATATTCTGGGATCATACTCAGCATTTGAACATATTACTCTGATGTTCATGCACTGTATAAAGGACTACAGCACACAGGTATTGCCAAAACATTGGAGGATGTTCATCTACTTCTTTCGATAATGTAGTTTTCTCATTTTCCACATCTCCATATCTATATCCTCTCTCTCGTTCTCCCTTTGTATCTAGTTAAGAAATCCACTAATTATTCTTAGTGTCCCATCTCCCAAAACCCCTTCTTTCAGTTGATATCTAACGCTCTCTTCAAGATGTAATGTGGTTATCATTAAGCAATGTAACTACAAGGGCATGGAGGCGTAGCTGGCCAGAGTTAATTGGAAGGGGAGCTGAGCAGGAAAGACCATGGAGCAGCAAAGGGAGGATTTTGTGGGGATAATTCGGAAGATAATACCAGAAATGCAACCCCAAGAACATGAAACATACTCATGGGAGAACAAGGCAGCTATGAGTGATAAGGCATCAAACCAAAAGAGAAAATATACAATGTGGTGAAGATGATTGGGAATCCAGAAAATTCATTAGCTCTGCAAATACATAACGCTGGCATCACTGACACTACAGAGCTCTTAATCATGGTCAGGGAAAGAAACAGAGGAAAAACATTGACTTTAAACACAGAAGATGGTATTTCTCAAGGAGAAAATTCAGGTGAATTAAACATTTGCATTAAGATCAGTTAAAAGCTTTTGCGGAATGTGTCAGATTGGAAGCAAGACCCGGGGAGAGAGACCTCAGCAGGATTAGAGTATGAAAATGGAAGCATTTCCACATCAGAAACCAGGTTAGATTAGTGAGTGCAGGGCTGATGGGTGAATGGGTCTTAGTGAGAATTGGGAAACAGGCAGCAGAATTGCATTGCAGATATTGCAGCTTGAAACTGCGTATTCATGTAAATGTAGACCACAGCAGCAGAAGAAGCAGACCTGCATTCAACCACAACCTGTAACTTTTTACCAGGGTAACACCTCAGTCTGTCATTACCATCAGCATCATTTATGGCTTAGTCATGAGTGTGGGTGAACATGTCAGAGTCAGAATCACATGAACTTTAACCTGATGCGAACTCATTTAAGCTACAACACTTGACCAACAGATCTGATCGAAGCCCTGCAGTCCTGCCACATTCAGTCATAAATGATGATGGACGATTAAACAATTGACTGGAGGAGAGGGCTCCACAAACATTCCCATCCTAAATAATGGAACAGACCTGCACATCAGTGTAAAAGAGAAGGATGTTTTATCTGCACCATCCTCTGCTAGAAGTGTTGAGTCGATGGTCCACCTCACCCTCATCATGATGCCCACAAAATCACAGATGCCCGTCTTCAACCAATTTGATTCGCTTTACGTGACATGAAGAAACAGGTGAACACAGTAGATACGACAAAGGCAATGGGTCCTGACTCCATTCCTGCAATGGGACTGAAGACTTGTGCTGCACAACAAACCGTGTCCCTGGGGAAGCTGTTTCATTCCAGCTCCAACTCTGACATCTCCCTGCCAATGTGGAAAATTACTCAGCTAAGTCCCATCCCCTAAAACGGGAATAATTGCAATCTGACCAATTACCACCTCCTCAGTCCCATTATGGCAGTCAAATTGGTGGGAGTTCTTTTTGACAGAGCTGTCAAGCAGCACAGAAATAACCTGCTCAGTGTGGTTTTTGACAGGTCCCCATGTGGAGATGGTGCTGTTGTGGAAATGTCACTGGATTACGAATCCATACCGGGCTAATGATTTGGCAGCGGGTGGAAGTTGAAGACAATTAATAAAATATCGAGATCTCAAATCTGGGGTCAGTAACAGTGACCTTGAAGCCAATATCAATTGTAAACAGAATTTCCTTCTCCAATGTACGTTTAGGAAATGAATCTCCCGTGATTTCCTGGGCTGGCCAAAAAGTGACTCCAAAGACCCTGTCATGTGATAAACATTTCAATGGTCTCTGAACCCCAATCAAGACACTCATTTGTATCAAACTACTCCGAGGTCTGAAAGGATGAAACCGGACAGAACACCCGTCCTCAGCATCAATGTCGGAAAAGGGATTGGGAACACAGTTCTGTCGACCCTGCAGAAACCTCCTTCATAACATCTGAGAGCTTGTGAGAGCAATTACAGAGCTTTCCCACAGACTGCACAGAAACATTGGGAATGGGAAACACATTTAGCCTCTCCATTGTAGTTCATGGAAAAAATCTCCTCAATGCACTTACCCCACACGATATACATATCCGTTAATGTGAGTAACCTTGGGAAGCTAAAAAATAGGCGATGCAGTAGTACGTTTGGTCCATCGAGTTTGCTAAACAATTCAATATAATGATGGTTGGCCCTTCGTTTCCATACCGTACTCCTGGTCTCCCACCATCCTTTACTGTCTCTAAATCCTTATTTATAATCAGTGTCTCGGTTTCCAGGTGCGAGCGAATCCCCCAGGTTCCCCAGTCAGTGAGAGCAGACATTTATTATCATCTCAATGCAGAGTGACTGCCTGTACCTAATACTGTGGCCCCTTGTTTTAGAAATCCCAGCCAGGGGAATTATTTTCCCTGCTTCCAATCTGTCTCACCCTGTCAGAGTTTTGCATATTTTACTGAGATCTCCACTCATTTTCCTAAAGCCCATGGAATACTGGCACAGTCTCCCCAAACTCTGCTCCCCAACAAGCCCGTCATCCCAGAGATCAGTCTGGTCATCATTCACTGCTCTCCATCAATGTCAGGTTTGTCCTTTATTAGGTAAGGAGACCAAAACTGCACACAATACTGCACAATGTGGAAGATGATATCTCACCAAGGCCCTGTTCAGCTGCAGTAAGTCACCTTTTCTCCTGGACTCACATCCCCCTGAAATGAAGGTCCACACCCCATTTATCTTCCTCACTGCTTTCTGTTTCTGCAATATTGATTTCAGCATCTGGTGTACAGGGAGATGTAGATCCTTTTTAGTGTAGCAGCTCCCCACTTGGTGGGTCTGTGTGCACTGGGCAGCATGCCAATGCCATTGACTTCTGGTTGCAGAACTCACTGCGCTACAGGGACCTCATAGGTTTATGCAGAAGGAAACAACAAAAAGGAGCATATGTCCCTTTGTAGATCAACATGTTTCAACCAATCCCTTTCAAATGGTAGGCTGACAATTTATCATTTCCATCAAAGGGCCCACAGTCACCTCTATCCACATTGTTCTCCATCTGTCACATATTTACCCATTCACTCCAGTTGTCTTATTCTTCTCGGTGGTTTTTTGCATCCTCCTCACCCACTCACAATCCCACACCCGTTAGTGCTGTCAGCAGGCTGGGATATATCGTATCTGATTCCATTAACCAAATGTTTAAAGGGCATTGTGAACAGCTTGGCCCCAGCACCGATCCCTGCGACACCTCAGCAACCTTCCTCTGTTAATTTCTATTTATTTATTTCGTGAATCTGGGTGTGACTGGCTGGGCCAGCATTTATTTCCTATCCCTAGTTGCCCTTGAGAAGGTGGTGGCGAGCTGCCTTGTTGAACGCTGCAGTCCACCTGCTGTGGTTGACCTCCAGTGCCATTAGGGAGGGAATTCCAGGATTCTGACCCAGTGACTGTGAAGGCGCGGTGATATATTTCCAAGTCAGGATAGCGAATGGCTTGGAGGGAACCTGAAGATGATGGTATTCCCATACATCTGTAGCCCTTGTCCTTCTAGATAGACATGGTCGTGAGTTGGGAAGATGGTCTCTGAGGATCTTTGGTGAATCATTTCATGGCAGCAGGTAGATAGTAAAACACTGCTGCTGCTGCTGCTGAGCGTTGATGGTGGACCATTGTGGATGAACGGACAGTCAGACTGGCTGCTTTGTCCTGGATGGTATAAAGCTTCTTGAGTGTTGTTGGGGCTGCACTCATCCAGGCAAACTGAGAGTCTCCTATTACACTTGTGACTTATGCATTATACACGATGGACTGACTTTTGGAAGTCAGGATGTGAGTTACTCGCCGCAGTATTCCTAGCTTCGGACCTGCACTTGTAGTTACTGTGTTCATGTAGCGATACCAGTGAGTTTCTGAGCAATGATTACCCACCAGGAATCTGATACTGGGGGAATTCAGTGATAGTAACACCATTGAATGCCAAGGGGCAGGTTAGATTGTATTTTAGTGGTGATGGTCATGGTCTGGCATTCGTGTGGGCTGAATATTACTTGCCACTTGTCAGACTGGATACTCTCCAGATCTTGTCGCGTTTGAACATGGACTACTTCAGTATCTGAGGAGCCACAACTGTTGCAGAACATTGTACAATCATTGGCGAACATCCCCACTTCTGACCTTAAAATGGAAGGAATGTCATTGATGAAGCAGCCCTGAAGAAGTTTTCGGTCACTGCTCGAGGGATCCTACAGATTTCGAGCTGAGTTGACTGACCTTCATCAACCATGACAACCTTCCTACTTGTCAGGTATGAATCTCACTAGCAGGGACTTTGCCCTTGATACCCATTGATTCCAGTGTTGTTAAGGCCCCTTGATACCACACAGGGTCGAATTCAGCCTTGACTTAAAGGGCTGTCACTCTCACCCTACACCTGGAATTCAGCTCTTTTGTCCATGTTTGAACCACGGTAATGAAGTCAGGAGCTGAGTGGCCCTGGTGGAGCCCAAACTGGGCGACATGGACCAGGGTATTGCTGAGCAGATGCTGCTTAAAAGCACTGAGACCTTCCACCACTTCACTGATGATCGAGAGTAGACTGATGGGGTGGTAATTGGCCGGATTGGATTTGTTCTGCTTTTTATATACAGGAGATACTTGGGGTAATTTTCCACATAATGAGGAAAAGCCATTGTTGTATCTGTATTGAAACAGTTTGGCTCGGGGAGTGGCAAGTTATGAAGCACAAGTTTTCAGTACTATTGCCAGAATGTTGTCAGATTATGGATCCTATGGAGTATCCAGTTTCTCCAATCGTTTCTGGATATCGCGTGGACTGAATTAAATTGGTTGATTACTGGTAACTGAATTGCTGAAGGCCACTGGAGGATGCTGAAATGGATCATCCACTCAACACTTCTGACTGAAGACTGTTGCGAATACATCAGCCTTATCTTACACACTGAAGTGCTGGGCTCTTCCATCATGGAGGAAGGGGTAATTTGTGGAATCTCTTCCTCCAGTGAATTGTTTCATTGTCCCCAACGTTTCTCGACTAGATGTGGAAGGACTGCAGAGCTTAGATCTGAACCGTTGCTTATGGGATCACTTAGCTCTGTCTATCACTTACTGCTTATGCTGTTTGGCGCATAATTAGTCCTGTTTGGTGGCTTCACCAGGCTGACATCTCATTGTCAGGTATGCCTGGTGCTGCTCCTGCCATCCTGCACACTCCACTGAACCAATGTTGATCCTCTGGATTGATGGCAATTGTTGCGAGGGGGATATGCCAGGCCATGAGGTTATGTGGAAGTACAATTCCACTGCTATTGATGAACCACAACACCTTATGGACATCCAGATTTGATCTGCTTGATCTGTTTGAAGTCGGCCCTATTAAGCACTGTGATAGTACCACCCAAAATGGTAGAGGTTATTCTCAATATGCAGGTGTGACTTTGTCTCCACAATGACTATGTGATGGTCACTCTTACCGATACTGTCATGGACAGATACTTCTGCAACTGGCAGATTTTCAAGGCTGTGGTCAAGTACGTATTTTCCTCTTGTTGGTTCCTTCACCACCCGCTGCCAGTTTTATCCTTTAGGACCCGGCCAGCTCGATCAGTAATACTGTAGCTGAGATACTGTTGGTGATGAACATTGAAATCTCCCACCCAGAGTACATCTTGCATACGTGCTACCCTCAGTGCTTCCTCCAAGTGTTGGTCAGCATGGAAGAGTACTGATTCATCAGTTGAGAGAGGCTGGTACATGGTAATCAGCAGGAGGTTTCCTTTCCCATGAGCAAACTAATGCCATGAGACTTCATGGGATACGGAGTCACTTTTGAGTACTCCAAGAGCAATTCCCTTCCAAATGTATCCCACTGTACCGCCACTTCTGCTGTGTCCGTCCTGCTGATGAGATAGGAGATATCTAGGGAAGGAAAGGGGGAGTCTGGGACATAGTCATACTCACAGAATCATACCTTTCAGAAAATGTCAGGCTATAACTTGACGAGCCTGTTTATTTCTATTCACTGTTTCCTGCCAGATGTCCCATTCTAGAAACATGGACGTATATTAGCCACAATCCACTCAGATTTGATTTTGCAAATTGGGCTTGGAGCTTTACGAACATTTTTCTAAAAATCAAAATGTTTTACATCCATTGCTTCACTTTCATTTGTCTCCCAGGCTGTTTCTCAAACTTCATTCCCATTCCATAAATCTATGTTCGTGTTGTCTATGACCATGACTTTCAGCCACAATAATTTCCCCTAAACCATTTCCTTACTATGTTCTATGTTCAATGTACTCTATCATTTTCCGACACCAGACTCGGTTTTCCTTGTATTGTTAGAAAGTTTTGTGAAGACAGAACTGAAGTAGTAGCTTCATAGTTCTGCCATTTCACTGTTCCCCATTCTCCATTCTCTGGTCTCAGACTGTAAGGAAACTGCACTTGTTTTCTCATATTTCTAACATTGACATAATTTAACAAGCTATTACAGTTCACTCTTGTAACCCTTATGAATATAACTCTTCAGAAATCCATCAATTCCTGCGTAAAACTGCTCAATACTTTACCTTCCACACCATACACTGACTGTGGCATAGACTCTGTGCCAGCACAAATACAGCACGATCTATACTAGTCCTACTCTCCTACACCAGGCCCATAGCCTGGAATGTTATAACACTTCCAATTGCTCGTCCAAGTACTTTTTAACGATTGTGAGGTGATCATTCCCCTCTCAGGAAGTAATCCCATAACCCCACACGTCGAGGTGAAAAAATGTTCAAATCAACTCTGAACCTCAAACTCTTCACTTTAAAAGTGCGCTCCTTTGTTCTTGACCCTCTCACTAAAAGGAACAGCTGCTGTATATCCACCCTGTCCATGTCCCTGATAATCTTACCCTTCTGAATCACTGACTCCTCAGCTTTCTCTGCTCCAACGTAAACAACCCGAGCTTATCCAGCCTCTCTCCATCGCTGATATGCTCCATCCCAGAGAATATCCTGGTGAATCACCTCTGCACCCTCTCCAGTACAATCACATCCTTCCTGGAATGTGGTTCCCGGAGCTACATACAGTACTCCATTTTGTCCGAACCAAAGCCCTGTATTGCTCTTATAATCTACACCCTGATTAGGAAACGCTACACCCAAGGTCCAATTCTTAACTAGTCCATTAACCTGTCCAGGAGAAAGTGAGGAATGCAGATGCTGGAGATCAGAACTTAAAAAATGTGTTGCTGGAAAAGCACAGCAGGACAGGCAGCATCAAAGGAGCAGCAGAATCAACGTTTCGGGCAATAAGCCTTCTTCAGGAATCTGCCCGAAACGTCGATTCTCCTGCTCCTTTGATGCTGCCTGATCTGCTCCGCTTTTCCAGCAACACATTTTTAAGCATTAACCTGTCCAGTCACATTCAGGGATGTGTGGAGAAGCACATTCTGAGCTTCCTAGTGTGCTACCATTCATTGAATCCTCCCCTGCCTGGTCCCTTCTCCCAAAGTGCATCACCTCATATTTATCAGGGTTACATTCCATCTGCCATTGATGTACCCATCTGATCATTCCATCTGTATCTTCCTGTAACTTAAGGTCTTCCTCCTCACTGCGAACCACCCAGCCAATCTTTATGTCAAACATACACTTACTTATCACACCTTCCCGACTCTCCACCTAGCCCCCTCCACATTCAGATCTACATTTTGTTGTGAATAACACAAACAATAAGGGACACAACACTGATCCCTGTGGTACACCAGGGGACACTGATCTCCAGTCACACAAACAACCTTCTACCACCACACTCTGTCTCCTGCCACTAAGACAATTTTCGTTGTAACTTGTCAAGTTATCCATCATATTGTGAGAATTTACTTTATTTTTCAGTTTCCCAGGTGGAAATTTGTCAAAGGCCTTCCGACAAAACTAAATAATCGACCTCCTCAAACTAATTCAATCAAATCCATTGGATGTGACTTTCTTCTGATAAAGTCACGATGATTATCCCTGATCAAACCTTGCAACTCTGATTGGAGTTCGATGTTCTCCCTCCGTATTTTATCCAGTAGTTTCCTTAACAGTGATCTAATACTAGCTCGTCTATAGTTCCCTGGTCTATATCTCCCACCCTTACTGTGAAGTGGAATCGTATTAGCAGTTCTCCAGTTCTCCGGCACCTCCCCTATGGCCAGATCCTAATTAAAATATTCAGTCAGGATCTTTCCTCCTTTGACCCCAACAGCCGCCTGTGATACAACTCATTCAGACATGGAGATTGGTCCAAATTTGTACAGAACAAAACCCCAAATCCCTGCTCGTATTTTACATCAATCTTTTCAAGAGTTGTCCAGTCCATCTTCTTGAATTCTGTACCTGCATCCTCCTTCTCCCAAGTAAAATAGATGTGAAGGTCTCATGTAACAATCCATCAATGTTCTCCCGCTTGATACACAGATTGCCCCTTTGGTTTCTAATGGACACTAGCTGTTTGCTGATTATTCTGTTCTACTTGTCCGTGTAGAATATCGTGGAATTCTCCCTTATCTCGCCAACTTGTACTTCCTCATGTCCCTCTGTTATTCAGTCCGTTCGATGTTTCTAAGATTCACTACAATCAACTCTCATGTTTTGAAACTCGAGTTTACAGGCTGAGGTTCCCCATTAGACAATATTGCCATTTTACGGATTAATCTAGATAATACCTTTTAAAGTTCCTCTGTAGTCAATATATTCTTTCTTAGATTGGGACTCCAAACGATACACAATATTCTACATTTAGTCTCACCAAAGCTCGATGCAACTGGTGCACGACATCCTCTATAGTCCAATTACATTCACATGAATGTAAACCTAATTTTTACTTTCCCATTTGCATATGTTCTTCCCAATACCTCTCGTTTTAATTTTTCTTATGAACTTGCTGTGTGAGTTCTTTAGAAAAAGCTCAGGAATATCCAACTATACGTTATCCAATGGTTCATCGTTGCCTATGTCCACAAGACTCATCTTCAAATCGTTCCAAAACTATATTTGCCACTTCAGGTTTTCCTTTCATCGGTACATTCTCACACTCCCCAGTTATGTTATTATCTTCTAAATATCAGTAGCATGTTCTTTGTAATCGAGTCCAACAGATACATGATTGCGGATGAGAAAATAACTGATCTGTGGTTCACCACTCTCCAAATTCATCCTTTCTTAAACTGTTGGATAATATTTATCACCTTTGCCTTATCCAGTTTGGCTGAATGCCTTTTGGGGATGTGTCAGAAAATAAAGTGAAAATCCGCGATGCAATCAACATGTCTATTGCTGTTTCCTCTGAAATTCTTGTATGATTTGCATCTAGTCTGTCAGATTTATAAATACTCAATCCAGCTTTCTTTTCAATGATGATCTCAACACTGATAAGAATGACCTTCGACTTTACTTACACAAGTCCCATGGTCACTTGGTATTTCTGGGAGAATTTCTGGACATTCTTCCATGAAGATAGACACAAAGAAAATGTTTCTTTCCCCTGCGATTCCGCTGTTCTCTGCAATAAATTATCCTGAACGCGCACCAACTGTTCCACATTTGACCTTGTTTTTAGTTTTTTTTCATACATTGATAGACGCTTTTTAGCAGTCTTCATGTTTTTCTTTCATTTGCACGCTTTTTCTCTTTCTGATTTTCTTCTCAGTTTCTTGGTCATCCTTTGCTGGGTCCTACATTTTTCTAAATATACTAGCTTACTGCAACACTTGGCATTTTTCGAAGCTGCCTCCTTTCATCTAATTGGAAGATGAAGGTGGGATTGAAAGTGATAGTCGGAATGGAGGGTGGACCAGATTGATAGAGAGGAAGGTTAACACATACAAACGTTCAAAAGTGCGGTGGCGATTTGGAAGTTTGGAGTAGGATAAGGTGGGATTAGGGGAAATGGGGAAATCCACTATGATCCCCTGTGGTTGGAGGGTCCCAAGGCAGAAGAGGAGGCTTTCTTCCTCCAGGCTTCTGCTGGCTTGGGTTTGGTGATGGAACAGGCCCAGGACCCTCATGTCCTTGGCAGAGTAGGAAGGGGAATTGAAGTGTTAAGCCACAAGGTGATGGATTTGTTCAATGTGGTTGTCCCAGAGGTGTTCTCTGAAATGTTCCACAAGTTGACCTCCTGCTTCGCCAATGTAGAGAAAACCACATTGGGTTTAAAGCATGCAGTATATGAGGCGTTCTGTCTCCCTTCGTCGCCTATCAATTTCAACCCCACCTTCACCTACCTATCGCAATCCCAGCTACCTCCCTCCTGCTGCACCCCCTTCCCATTTTTCTCTCAGCGCCCTAGGCCCAGATGATTCATTCCTGATGATGGGTTTATGCCCGAAACATCGATTTATCTACTCTTAGTATGCTGCCTGACTGTGCTTTTCCAGCACCACACTCTTCGGCTCTGATCTCCAGCATCTGTAGTCCCCACTTTCTCCTCACTCCTTCATGGCTTGCATGACTCAGATTTATAATGGTTCTTGCAAATAAAACAAAAATTGTCTTGTACTCAAACAGCATAAAAGAAAACCAATACATTGTGGTCACTGTCCCCAAAAGGTCCTTTACAGCAAAATTTTCAATTAGCTCTTCTGATCACTCAACACCAATTCCTTAATAACATGATCTTGAGCTCAGTGCTCGACATAATGTTAATGTAAACCATCTCACACGTGGTCATGAAATCCATTTTTCCCAGCATTAGCGTTCAATTGCGTTCACACAGTTTAGATATAATTTAAACAGCTCATTATTACTGAAGTACCCACAAATGTGTATATCTCATTTCGTGTTTTATAAAAAGTCCAGCATTCGTATTGCAGCTTTCACTTTAATATATAACTCCCATCAATGTTTGCTCCTCCTTGCTGTTTTTGGGCTCCGCCTTACTAGATTCTGTGGAATCTGAGCGACATGGGCTCTGGGGAGATTAATGGTAGAGATCATCTCGCCACATCATTTATGATCTTCTCCAACTTTAATTTCGCCAGATCTCCCGTGATGCTGATGGAGTAGAGAAGGACAATGATCTTCTAACAATGCTCTGTATTCCCCCAGAGAGCTGAGACTGCTCTAGCCTGGGTGGAAACTTTACAGCAGGCTGGTAAAGTGTTGCTGCTGCTGTACAGGGTCTTAGTGAGATCACATCTGGAGTAGTGTGTACAGATTTAATGTATTCAATGAAGAAAGGATGTTGTTATATTGGAAGCAGCTCAGAGATGGCTCCCCCAACTGAATCCTGCGATGAAGGTGCTTGCTTACAACGAAAGAATGATCAGGTTGACCCAGTAGCCATTGGAGTTTACAAAAATTAAAGATGATCTTATTTGAACATAGCTGACAGAAGGAGTTAACAAGTGAAGTGAATTACACAGATAATGGAGGAATCTATTCGCTTCTCCAGCCTGTTATACAGGAACAACAGAAGAATATTCAGGCCTTCGAACTTGTTACACCAAAACAGAATGAGGCTATTCAACCCAGATACATTTACAGAAGGAGACTAATCAGCCACTCGAGCCTATAACAGTAGGCCATGCTGCACCAGTATCCTGTTAAAGAGCAACAGCACCATTCCATTCAGCCTCCTCAAGTCTGTAACATAGGAACTGGAAGAGATCACAGTGACTGGAGATTGTTACACTGGGATAACAGGAGGCCATTCAGACCCACCGAGGCTATTGCAAGGGAATTGGATAGGAAAAAACCTATCTGAGACTTCTTTAATGAGAAACGAATAGGTAATTTAGACACGTGTCTGTTGTATAGGAACAAGAGAAGCCAAATCCCTCGGTCTCATCTCCGGGATACGTGAGGAGACCGTTCAGTATATCCAGCTGTTATGGAGAAGTATGAGAAGATCCATCAGCCCATCAAAATGTTACACAGCAACAGGAAGATTCCATAATCTCCCAATCCTCTAAAGCATCAACAGGAGGAGGCTATTCTGGCCTTGGCGATGGCAACATGGGAACACCAGAAAGACGTCAGCCCATCGAGTTTGTACATCAGCAGGATGATAAGTCCATTCAGCCACATGTGGCTCTTACTCAGCAACTGGAGCAGATCTCTTAAAGCCTTGTGCCCATTAAACAGGAATTCAAAGAAAACGTAATGGTTTTCAAAAGGGAAGAACTTGTAATAATGGTATGCATTACAGAGTAAAATGTAACAATAAACTATTGTAATTTAAGGCAAATTTTTAAAGTTCATTGTTCAGGACATTTGCAAACTCAAACCACAATCCATCAGAGTCAACATGGTTTTACGAAGGCTAAACCGTGTTTGAATTGTTTGCTTGAACTATTTGAAGATGTCACAAACAAGGTGGTTCGTGGGAATCCTGGAAATGGAACATATCTGGTCTTCCTGAAGGCATCGGATCTGTCACTTCTCCAAAGAGTAACTGGCAAGATCAGACAACATGTGTTTAGGAGTAATTTATTAGCTTGGATGGAGGATTGGTTATCCAACAAAATATCGTCAGGTGGAATAAATGTGTCATTTTCTTTTGTCAATTGCAGTTTGTGCCACTGATTTCAGTACTCATGCCTCAACTATTTGCAATCGATGGTATTACTGTACTCGGTTGACGGGAGAGAAAATACAATGCCACATTTTCAGATGACACCAACATCGATGGGAAATTACTTCGGAATGATGATGCAAGAGATTTAAAAACTATATGGATAGGTTGGGTGAATGGGCCAACATTTAGCAAGGAAAATTAAAGTGAATAAATATGGGGCTATTCAAGTTGGCCAGTATAATAGAAAAACAAATTATTATCTAAATGGAGAGAAAGTTCAAAGTGTTTATGTGCAGAGTGATCTGGGTGTCTGCTTGCATATCACAGAAAACCTGACTGCGGGTACTGCAAGTAATGAGAAATGCAAGCATAATTTCAGTGTTTATTTATAAAATGATAGAGTAGAAAGGTAGGGAGTGTTAGTGTAGCTATGCAAGGCATTAGTGAGGCTGCAACTGGAGTACAGTTTGGGTGTCCAGCAGAATGAGGTATTTCCATTGGAGGCAATTCAGAAGAGCTTCATTAGATTGATTCCATATTTGAAGTGTTTGTCTTATGAAGAGTAGATGAGCAGTTTAGGCCTATACTCTCGAGTTTATAAGAATGAAAGGAGATCTCATTGATGTCTGTAAAATGCTAAAAGTAATTGAAAGTGTAGATGTGGAGTGGATTTTCTTTCATCTGGCGCAATCTACAACAAGAGACTAGAGTTTTAGGATGCAGAGATGGCAGGAAAGTGGAACAGAGGCCGCGTTGACATCAGTCTCATCGAGCGGTTGGATAACTCACAGATGCTCCTTGTTCTTATTCAACTCTTCTACTTTGTTGCCCAGGAATGGTGGAGGACTGGGTATCATATTGGAAGCAGACAATCAGGATAAATCATTTAGAGAGAACGTAGCCATGAGGGTCACACAGTGACCAGTGCTGGGTTCTTAACTATCCACAGTGTATGTTAATGATCAGGAGGATGGAACAGATATACAGATGCTGAGTTTGGTGATGTCCATAAGACCATAAGACATAGGGGTGGAACTAAGGCCATTTGGCCCATCGAGTCCACGCCACCATTTAATCATGGCTGGTGGGCATTTCAAATCCACTTACCCGCATTCCTCCCGTAGCCCTTAATTCCTTGTGACACCAAGAATTTGTCAATCTTTGCCTTGAAGACATTTAGCATCCCGGCCTCAACTGCACTCCGTGGCAATGAATTCCCCAGACCCACCACTCTCTGGCTGAAGAAATGTCTCCGCATTTCTGTTCTGAATTGACCCCCTCTACTGCTAAGGCTGTGCCCACGGGTCCTAGTCTCCTCACCTAACAGAAACAACGTCCTAGCGTCCACCCTTTCCAAAATATGTATTATCTTGTAAGTTTCTATTAGATCTCCCGTTAACCTTCTAAACTCTAATGAATACAATCCCAGGATCCTCAGCCATTCCTCGTATGTTAGACCTACCATTCCAGGGATCATCCGTTTGAATCTCCGCTGGACACGCTCCAGTGCCAGTATGTCCTTCCTGAGGTGTGGGGCCAAAAACTGCACACAGTACTCCAAATGGGGCCTAGCCAGTGCTTTATAAAGTCTCAGTAGCAATACGCTGCTTTTATATTCCAACCCTTTTGAGATAAATGACAACATTGCATTCGCTTTCTTAATCACAGACTCAACCTGCATGTTTACCTTTAGAGAATCCTTGACAAGCACTCCCAGATCCCTTTGTACTTTGGCTTTATGAATTTTCTCACCATTTAGAAAGTAGTCCATGCTTGTATTCATTTTTCCAAAGTGCAAAACCTCGCATTTACTCACATTGAATTCCATCAGCCATTTCCTGAACCACTCTCCCAAACTGTCTCGTTCCTTCTACAGCCTCCCCACCTCAGTACTACCTGCCTGTCCACCTAACTTCGTATCATCGGCAAACTTCGCTAGAATGCCCCCAGTCCCTTCATCCAGATCATTAATATATAATGCGAAATGCTGCTGCCCCAAAACCGAACCCTGCAGGACACCGCTTGTCACCGGCTGCCATTCCGAAAAAGAACCTTTTATCACAACTCTCTGCCTTCTGTCTGACAGCCAATCCACAATCCATACCAGTAGCTCACCTCGAACACCATGGGCCCTCACCTTATGAAAGGCCTTTTGGAAATCTAGATAGACCACGTCCACTGGGTTTCCCTGGTCTAACCTACTTGTCATCTCTTCAAATAATTGTTATGTCGCTGTGATAAGCAAGAGGTTAAATTGTCAAGAGAGGGTGGAGAGTCTGCAAATAGATTCAGAGAGGTAAAGACAATAGATAATAGTTTGGCAGGTGGAATTAAACATGATATAACCTTTCATTCCATTTACAGGAATAATGGAAGGCAGTATGTTACTGAAATGGAGAGGGATTACTGGATTTAATGATACTGTGTACTGGGGGGTTCACTCAGATCCGTTCAGACATGGGAGGTTTTGCTTCATCCCTGATCGTCAGCTCCCAGACACATGGAATACTTTGATGTGGTTGATTGGTGGTGGGGATGGTGTTTTGACACATGCATCCTGGGGACGGCTTTTATGCAAGATATATTCATTTCTTTCTACGTGGAGACCTGATGACGATGGGAATGGTTGACTGCTTCTGAATGAAGAGGCTGTGACTGCTGCCAGGGCAGTGGGTATTCACCAACATGATGTACTGTGCATGGGTACACTGTAACATTAATAGAGAGAGAGCTCCTTCAGTTCCTCTACCTCTCCCCATTGTCATGGGTACTCTGCAGATGCCATGTACGCCATCGGGAATCCCATTATAGTGGATACACCCGGCAGCTTTCTGCTGAGGGAGAAACAATCTATTTACCTCATCCACCATATATGTCCTCTATAACTGAATTGTGACATTGATGTTGAGATACTGGAAAATGATGGATATGTCGCCTAGTCCTGCCTGGAAAGTTCCGGATCATAGAAGCTGAATGAAACAGTGACCCTAACATCCACTGGCAACACTGACCTCCTCCTGATGTGAAGCTGCAGGTCGTGCTGAAGGAGGTGACACCGCTCTTTGACCAGCTCCTTGTTCAGTCAGTGTCCCCTCCCCCTCTGCTCCTGGGTTAAGTGAAGCTTGGGAAGCTGTTCCTGGAAAATCCGGTGTGTTTTACAGCAGATCCCTTTTACCACACGCACTCACTGCGTGGTTTCAGAGCTTCCCCTCTCTGCAGCCTTTGCTCCATTTGGAGTTCATGTTACACACCTAGATGTTGTTGTAACTACAGTCCCCATGCTCCATCCAGAGTTGCGTCACCAAAACCTCAGCATAAAATAGGTAACTACTTCTGTACCTCTTAATGCTCTAATCTCTTTACCTGCTACTCCTGGCCTATGCCATTAAACCTTACTCTCACGGGTATATGTGTTAAGAAGATCTCGCACATTCTTCTGAATCTCTCACAGAAACCAAATTTTGATTTCTGAACTCAATCATCATCATCAGCTCTTGCAGCTTCTAATCTTGCCATTGTTTCTCTCTGCTCTTCCACACGAGTTCTCACGACTGCAGGAAGTGAATTGTTGAACTTCTCCAAAATAAGAATCTCTCTAACAGTGTCATAGGTTTCCTCTGTTTTTAATACTCTTCCCCACCTTTCAAAATTACTTTGTTTGATCCTTTCAAACTCTATGTGAGTTTAACCATCGACCCTTTTTTAGATTTTTGAAATGCTGTCTGTCGGCTTTTGGCCCAAGCTCATACGCACTTCAGATGGCTTTCTTCACCACCTCATACTGGCCAGATACCTCCTCCGATTGGGATGCAAATACCTATCAGCTTTGTTTGGATCAACTAAATCCACATGGCTACTGGCCACTGCATTAGCCACTTTCTCAAATGAAATTCCAAAGGTTTCTCCATCCTTCTCATCAAATTTAGATAATGCTGGAGGTATTTAAACAGAACCCCATTAGGGAATTGGTTACAATAGGGTTGCTCAACTTCACTATCCTCCTCATCCTGCCGACCGTCTACCTTCATCTCCGCCTTCTTTGTCAACTCACCTCTCTAACTAGTAACTGTTTAAGTTGAATCTCTCTGCTTTTCTTCTGTCCTGTTCTCTCTTTTTCTTCATTTCCTTTTCTTTTATTTCTACTTTTCATCATAATTCAAACTGTTTCAATTCCTTCTCATGTTAAAAGTGCCTCCATGAAATTGAATTCTCGCCATTTCCAAAGAGTCTGATGGTTTTTCCACAAAACGCAAATGCCGAGCTATAGCTGTAATTATCTCTCATTTTCTCACAGACAAACGCAACCCCAACTCCAGCTTGTCTGCCAATTCCTACAGCTTTGCCTTCATTACCTTTTGTAAAACCCCCATCTTCACTTCTTCCACACCCAGAGAACTCTTAGTGACTGAAAGAATCTTTATGCACAAAACACTGTTTAAACCAAACGAATTCAACATCTGGAACAAAAGACGGCTAACAGCGACCATACGCGACCTTTGAAACCAATAGCCTCCCGTTGCGTACTCTCCAGTGTATGCATGGGTTTATTCTGGATTATCTGGGTTCCTTCCACAACCCAAATATATGCATGTCAGGTGAATTGGCGATGCTAAATTGTTTGTAGTTTTCAGGATGTGTGGGTTAGGAGCCTTTGTAAGGGGAGATGTGTCATAATAGGATAGAGGAATGGGTCTGGGTAGGTTACTCCTCGGAGGGTCGGTGTGGACTTGTTGGGTCGAATGGCCTGTTGAATACTTTTGGGATTGTAATTCTGAACACAATTTGGTATTATCGATTTAGAACCAGACAAGAGTCCCTAGTTTGCTATAGATGAACTAGACTGACTCATACTAGTTTAAGAGGGTAGCTTGGATGGCAATCTTTTCTTATTTTAAAGGTAGATGTGAGTTGGATGTTCCAGATGTCAAACTATTCAAACCACTCACCATTAGCAGAACACAACATACTCAAACACTCTAATGAAAATCCATACAAAATGAAGAGGAATTTAGAATAATTTAACTATTGGAAACCATGACCGAATAATGGATACAGTGCCTTCTGCAAATGAACTGTTCTAATACACCAACATCCCATAAACACACCCCTTGGCAAAATGGAACATTCAGACATATATTCTTGTATATATGTCTCCAATTCAGGAGGAAACAGCATCAAGTCAGGTTTCAGAGAGAGTAGCAACTAGGGATAATTTCTCGGCCGTTGTTACAACTATTTATGATAAACTGTAAAAGCGTTGTACGTTATTTACTTGAGCCGTTTTCAGTAGACAGTTTTGCCTTTAAGATCTCTTATATGAAAAAAAAGAGAAATTAATCTTTTTTAAAAAAGTGACAGCATTGTCACACACTTTAGATGCCTGGTCCTTTACTTAAGGGGCTTCCTCGATCACAAGATCACCTGAGAGGGACAAATTCAGGTACAGACCAAGTTACAAGGATGTATCTCATAACTTCTGAAACACGCCTGTCCATGGACCATCACATGGGACATACCAGGAAGTGAACAACAGCCTGACACACAACATTTCACTGTTTTTGAGCTTCACAATGCCAGCACTCGATACACTAGGGAGCCAAAAACAAATGCCAGGGGAAGGTACAGAGGGACAGAAAGAGTGACATTAAAGAAAGAAAGAGACAGTTAATTAACTGAAAATATGTTGTGGAATTATTTGGAAAAAGACAGGGCAGTGAGACTAACTGGAGAAGTGAGATCTTCGAGAGTAAAATTACAAGAATGAGAACATTGAATAAAGTCATTGTCAGATCAGCTGGAATGGTTTGTTACATCAAATTCTGAATCTGCTTGACAGAACACCACAAACAACATAAACTGGGACAAGATGACAGCCCAGCATGGAGAGCTGTGCAGATCATGCTCGTGTGTTGCTCAGTAAACTGCACTATCAGCCCAGCATAGAGAGTCTTGCAAACTTTACTATCATATGCTAAACATACTCACATCAGATTACTATAATGTTTACAATGAGAAGATTTGTTGTGTGTGTGTTCATCAAAGACTGAGAGAGAGTGGGTTTGTGCAAGCGATTGGCGTGGTTGAGTGTGAAACTCATTGTTTGAGAAGGAACGCACATGGAGGAAACTATTTTAAACATGAATAGCTGGCAGGCTTTTTGTAAATCGACAGACAGAGACTGAGAGAAGTTCATGGACAGATGAGGTAAAGTATTTGAGACTGTTAAAATAAAGGCATTGCCAGACATAATAGCAATACACATCGGCGTGCACATGAATGACAGATGGATGGGAGTTTGGTGTGAGGTCAAATCAGATTTGCTTCGCAGGTGTGAAACCGGGAGCATCAGCAGCAGATTATTGGCTTTGTTAAGACTGTATTTCATAGCTCAAGGTTCAAACAGCAAATGGACTAAACCAGTGAGATATATTCTGGGGCGGTGATCATTTCAAGTTAGAAATGGTCAGGATATGGTGTCATGAATCAGCTCATGGTCAAAGGGATCTCCCACAGTTGTGACTTGTCTGCTTCAGTCGCAGATATTCGCCAGGGATGAGATGGAAACAGTGGAAGGAAGTGATGTTTGTAACCAGAACAGTGGAGAGTGACCTCCCTGCTCTTAATATTTAAATAACAAAGGCAATGATACAGTGAATTTTCGTTCTCCGCTCGAACTGAGTAGGTCAACATAGAGAGTAACAATGCCAGCTCAGAGAGGGAGACAGTCATTGAACACATTCATTGATGTAGTTTGTCGTGGTGTGTAGAGTGAATATCTGGATTGAGAGTTTCAACAGAAAATTAATAGTGACAAGAAGTGTAGACTATATAAAAGAACAGTAATACAGTCATAACCGGTTTATAGATCAAAAAAATCTGTACGTTGACACTTACCAGGAACACCAACGATAGCCAGGAAAGGATAATAAAAATATTGAATAATGAGAAGAGCGTAATAGATCCGCGATGATAATGACAACCAATAAAGTACAGAAAGACGCCAAACATAAATGTATAAAGTCCTGTCTATTGTTGGAACATGCCAGTCTAATGTTCCCAGATTCTGATACATTTTTGCAACATTCCAGTCTAATGTTCTCAGGTTCTGATCCATTTTTGGAACATTCCAGTCTAATGTTCTCAGATACTGATCTCTCCTCCCCCTCTCTTTGGGTCTGCTCTTCCCTGTCAGTTATGCTACCGCTCATGTTATGGGATAACACATTGAACGGCGCCCATTTATCGTTAAAAGATGGAAACCCTCCACTGGGATAATTAGAATCCATGGAGATTGGCATTAAGCACAGTCACTGAACAAACACTGGGAAAATTAGCAAAGGCTACGACAACGGATGAATGGGCACTGCACAACAATCAACAGACAGGATGGTTCCCTCCCAGTTGGGGAACACTTCAGTGGTCCCAGACATTCAACCTCGGACCTTCTGGTGACCATCCTTCAAGGCGGATTTCAGGACAGGCAGCAGCGATAAGTGGGCGAGCAGACGCTGATTACAAATTTCGGTTCCCATAGGGAGGGCGTCAACTGGAGCCTTGGGTTCATGTCACATTGCAGGTGACCACCTTTGCACTATACACACACACACACACACACACACACACACACACACGTACAAACGGACACATATGTACACAGACATGCACACAGACACACACACACCCTTACAGACACACACACTCTCACAGGCATCCGCTCAGAGACACATATACACTCTCTCTCACTGATATTCAAAGCCCCACCCCAGACACACACACACTCCCACACTCACACATGCACCCCCTTCAGACTTAAGACACTCTACATCACTACACACACATATGCACTCCCTCTCACACTCACAACCCCCAACCAAGACAAACACACACCCACAAACAGACAAATACCCACATGCACGCATATATTTTGTGGGGCGAATTTGTACTTTCAAAGTTACATTGTACTTTGCTTAAAAACTGCATGCATTCATGTCGAACTCTGAGCTCAAAAACTGCATGAATTCATGTAAAATTCTGTTATCTCACTTTTCAGAATAGAATCAATCTAAACATTATGGTGTAGACAAAGAACACAGGGGATAAAACCTTCAAAATATTGTCTAACTAACACTCGTTGATTCTGCTATCCTGAGAATGCAACTTCAAAAGAAAAAGGTTTTGTAATTTACACATGAAAGAAATGAAACTATCATGGTATTCGAACAGATGAAAGACTGAACAGACAATCAAGGTTTTTTTCAATGTATAATTTCAGTTACGTCACACTGTAAATTTTTGCGATAAATTCTGTGCCTTAGAAGTGTGTCCTCCACTATCACCTGGTGAAGGAGCAGCGCTCTGAAAGCTAGTGTGCTTCCAATTAAACCTGTTGGACTATAACCTGGTGTTGTGTGATTTTTAACTTTGTACACCCCAGTCCAACACCGGGATCTCTAAATCATGATGAAACAAACAGGCTCAGTTAACCAGTTCCACACATCACTTTTCATATCGCTATAAAAGGGAACATTTACCGGGTTTGGAAGGAATGAATGAGGGTTGCTGAGGGATGGACCATAAATCTTTAAATCTTTTGAATGTTTTTAAAAAAACTTGTATATGAGAATATTAAAAGGCACTGCAGTGGTCTATATGTGTTACAATCTGTTTATGAAAGGAGACAGTTATAAAATAACAGATCGGTTGCATAAAAAAAGTGGAGTGGGCAAGTTTCTAGATATCTTACCCCAATGTATAATACTTATTGACCAGTGTGAGGCTACTCCTGGTTTTAAGTGCCCTGTTATCAAATCCTTCCATAACCTTGAGACGGAGCATTGAGATTGCTGCTCAGCAACAGGCCGAAGCAATTCTGTCCCTATGGGCCTCTTACAAAGGGATACAGAAGACCATTCAGCCCATATTAGCCTGTTGCTACTTGAAAAGATGGAAATCTAAAATATTGGCACATTATGCCAATATAATCATTCAAAACGAAGAGATATGTCGCTGCAGCTGTATGAAGTGCTACTGAGAGGGCGCCTGGAGTAAGTACATTGTGTTGTTTGTGCTTCTGGAACTGAGAAATGTTGGACCGACATCAGATACAGTTTAACGGCTGCTCGTAATCCATGGATTGCTGAATCATTTAATGTCTCAGGTCTGTTACACAGGGACAGGAGGAAGTCATTCAGCCTTTCCAGTCTATTACAGAGGGACAGGAGGAGCCCATTTAGCCTCTCGAGCCTGTTACGGAGGGACAGGAAGTGTTTATGGATCTTTCAAGTCTGTTACGCATAAATATTAGTTTTAAATTAGTTTTGGAATAGGAAAGACCTGATTTAAACATTAAAGTTCTAACTTTGAACAAGGCTATCTTTGAAAGTGTTACTTGAGCCCTGTAAAAGGCAGATTGGAATACCATATTCACAGGTAATGGGATGGGTGCAAAATGCAAGGCCATCAAAACTTGGTTTCAGAGAGTCCAGCGCCAACGTGTTCTGTTAGTGAGATGGGGAAGGCTGGTCGGTGCAGGGAGTGCTGGATGGCTAGATATATTGATGCTGTGGTCAAGGTAAGGAAGGAGGCATATGTCAGATAAACAGAGCTGAGGATCAAGTGAACCCCGAGAGGTGTATAAGGGCAGCAAGTATACAGTCAATGGAGAAATTGGGCCAGAAAAATGTGGACAAGAGTTGGCTTTAGAAATACAGTTAACGAGGTATTGAAGGAATTATACAAATCCTTTAATGTCAAAAGATTAACTAGGGCGAGAATAGGGCCCCTTAAAGATCAGTAAGGCTACCTATGTGTGGAAGCACAGGAGATTGGAAGGATACTAAACAAGTATTTCTTCTCAGTATTTAATGTGGAGGAGGTTACAAGAGCGAGAGAATGAAGAAATATATAGTGATACCTTGAAAGTGTCGATATTATAAGGAGGTTTTGGTCATTTTAAAATACATAAAGGTGAACAAATCCCTGGGACTTGATCAGTTGTATCCCAGATGTTTGTGGGAAGCTCGGAAAGAGATTTCTCAGCATTTTGGTGATATATTTGTAACATTGAATTCCACAGGTGAGATGTCAAAAGACTGGAGGGCTGCTAACATAATTTAATTATTTAAGAAATTAACGGAAAAAAAAACAGGTAACTGTAGATCGGTGAGCCTGACGTCAATGGTGACTAAATTGTTGGAGGGGATTTCGAGGAAAAAGATCGATATGTATTTGGAAAGACAAGAGCTGAAGAGGGCTTTGTACATTGGAGATCACATCCCACTGACTGGGTGGAAATTTTTGAGGAAGTGATGAAGATGACTGATGATGGCAGGACAGTGGATGTTGTCTTTATGGAATTCAGTCAGAAAACCAAAATGTTCTATATGGTAGACTGGTTAATAAGGTTAGACTGCCTGGAATCCAGGGAGAGCTCGCCTGTTAGATCCAAAATTTTCTTAAATATTGGAAACAGGGAGTGACAGTGGACGTTTGATCATTAAACTTGGAGACCTGTGACCAGTGGCGTGCCGCAAAGATCAATAGTGGGTCCACTGTCTTTTGTCACTTGTACAAATCATTTACATTTGAGTATATGAAGTATGGTCAGTAAGTTTGTAGATAATACCAGATTTGGTGGTGTACTCGACAGTGAAGATTGAACTCTCATACTATAATGGGACTTTGCTTAGGTGAACCGAGGAGTGGCAGATGGAGTTTATTTTAGTTAAATGTGAGGTGTTGCACTTTGGCAAGACAACTCCATGCAAGACATGTAGGTATGGTCCTGTCGAAAGCATCCAATCAAGGAAAACTCCATGGAAGTTATTGAATCCCTACAGTGAGGAAACAGCCTATTCTCCCCATCGAGGCCACAACGACCCTCTAATAAGTATCCCTTTGGACAAACCCCCTACTCTATCATTCTAAGCCTTCATTTCTCCTGGCTAATCCACCTCGCCTACACATCCTTGGGTTCTTTACGCAATTTTGCATGGCCAATCTACCCTTACCTATATATCTTTATACAGTCGGAGGAAAACATAACATCCGGAGGAAACTCATGCAGACATGGGGAGAATGTGCAAACTCCACACAAGCAGTCATTCAAGGATGGAAGTAAACCCAGATCGCTGTGCTCTGAAGCAGCAATGCTCGACACTGAGCTACTGCGTCACCTGGTGGTGCAGGTTCTCCGTTCCTTGAAAGTGCCGTCACAGGTGGACAGCGCAGCGAAGAAGGCACTTGGTGATCTTCCCTTTTTGGTGCGTGCTTTGAGTCTAAACATTTTCATGACCTGTTGCATCTGTACAAGACATTAGTTTGGCCACTTTTGTAATATTGCCTTTAATTCTGGTCTCCCTGCTGTCGGAAAGATGTTGTCAAACTTGAAAGGGTGCAGAAGAGACATAAAATAATGTTGCAGGTGTTGAAGGGTTAGAGTTACAGGGAGGGGTTGAATAGGCTGGAACTATTTTCAAGTGTTCAGGCTGAGGGGTGACGTTAAAGAGTTTTATAAAATCATGAGGGGCATAGATAAGGTAAACAGTCAACGTCTTTTACCCAGGATAGGCGAATCCAAAATTAGAAGACAAAGGTTTAAGGTGAGAGTGGAAAGATTTAAAAAGGAACATGAGGGACAACATTTTCACACAGAGACTGCTGTGTGTATGGATTGAACAGTCAAAAGAGGTGGTGGAGGCAGGTAGAGTCAACACCATTAAAAAGGCATTTGTATGGATACATGCATGGGAAGTGTTTAGAGGGAGATGGGCTAAGTGCTGGCAAGGGGGACGAGATTTATGTAGGATATTTGTTTGTATGGGCGATCAGACTGAAAGGTATTTTCCGTGCTGTACATCTCTGAAACTCTATTGCCTCTTCAGTATATAACACAGGAACAGGAGGAGGCTATTCAGCTTCTGAATTCTGTCAGGCAACTTGTTTGTTCAATTGCTGAGAGTAAAATACAAAAATACATCATTCAGATTTTGATGGTATTTTACAAAAACAGGAGAAAGGCTTTTAGTCAAGAGAAGCTGTAAGGAATGTGAAGAGACCATTCAGGCCCTCAACTCCATTCCACAGGAGCAGCAGGTTAGCACAGAGATATTGGAACCTGTCAGTCACTAGCAGGAGAGGGAAACCTACTTTCGCAAACCTTGGATCAGGAGGCAGTCACACAGCTGCTCAAGATTGGGACACATAACAGAATGCAGTCATTCAACTGCTTGAGACTGTGACGCAGGGACAGGAGGGAGTCACTCAGAGCTCGAAACTGGGGCACAGGGAAATCTGGAGGTTAGTGAGGCCCAGCATCCTGTTATGCAACGACAGTAGGAGGTGACTCACTCCCCACCAGTATGGGACACTGGGAGAGAAGGGGAGTTTGCTTGGAACAAACAGAAATATATGAATAGGTTGCATTAGTGGTCCAGTCAATCATGCCCCAATATTCACTAAGACCGCGGCTGATCTGATTTTGATTCCCTCATTCCATTTTACGGAGTCTCCCCTCTCTGCAACCTCTGCTCCGTTTCTTGGCCATGTTGCAGACTCAGATGCTGCAACAACACTCACCATTACTCATCCAGAAGGATGGCTCTAACAGGATAAGTCAGGATTTGAAGGGTCCAATGACAAGAATGAAAACACAAAATAAAGGTATTGTCAGATGTTTCGTACTCTCACATTCGCAATCCAACTCGGATAACCAACCCATCCATGACATAATCAGGATGAAGCACTGTGTAGATCCGGCTGGTGTACAGCTGTATGCAACCCAGCAATGTCCAGTGTCAAACTCTGTGCAGCCCGCACCAATGCTTAATCTATAATCGTGGGCTAAATGTCCGGGGGGGAGGGGTGCTGTGCAGACCGCACTGGTTCATTCATATATAACCCCAGGCTGTTGCATTGTTCGGTAACACTGTGTTAGATCACTGCCCAGTGTGGTGAAAAAATGTAACCAATGCTGGAAGTGACAGAATGTTCAGTTCCCATCCATTTACAGCTCCATATCTGCACTGTACCTTGACAAGGGGTGCTGCGAATGTGAAAATCAATGTGAGGAAGAGATATAAATGGAAACGATTTAAATATCAATAGTTCTGATTAAGGTGCATATCAGTGTAGCATTTAAAGTTGAAATAATTGAGATAATATCCAATGAGGTTTTGTGAACGATGCAAAGAATTAAGAGGGGGATGGTGATGTTACAGTGATTGCACGATAAGCCTCCAAATAATCAATGGGAAATAGAGGAACAAATATTCAGGGAGACTGGTGAGACTTGCAGGAGCAATAGGGTTGTTATAATAGGTGATTTTAATTTTCCTAACATAGACTGGTTAAGAACTTAGATGGAACGTACTTTTTTAAGTGTGTTAAGGAGAGCTTCCACAAGCAATATAGAGAGGTTCCTGTCGGGGAAGGGACAAACTCGACCTACTTTTGGGAAATAAGTTCGGATAGGTGATGGAGGTAAAGTGGGCGAGCATTTTGGGAATAGTGACTAGAGCTGTATTAGTTTTAAAATAGTAATGGTAGAGATAAAATTGGTCCACAGATTCAAGTTCTAAATTGGGGCAAGGCGTATGTTGTTGGAATTAGACAGGGGATTGCAGGGGATGATTGGAGAAGTTTGTTTCGAGGTAAAACGATCCCAGGTAAATGGGAGGGCTTTAAAAGTGAGATAGCTCGAGGTCAAGGTCTATATGTTCCTGTGAGGATGAAGGGAAAGTGAGGCTGGAAGAGAAAACCCTGGATTACAAGAGATATTGAGGCTCTGACCAATAAAAAAATGAGGCGTGGCTCAGGTACAGGCAGCTGGGACCAAGGGAATCCCTGGAAGTCCACAGGGGATACAGGAGTTTACTGAAGAAAGAAATCAGCAAGGCGAAAAGCGTGTATGAGATAGCCTTGGCTGAGCAGATTAGTGTTAATCCAAATTCAGTACAGTAAAGAAAAAGAGCAACTAGAGAGAGAATAGGATACCTTACAATCCAAAATGGGCATGCCTGTGTAAAACCTCAAGAGATGGGTGAGGTCCTCAATTTCCCCTCTGTGTTTATAATGAAGAAAGACATGAAGACCTGTGACCTTTGGGAGGTTAGTTGTGACATCTTGGTACAGTCCCATATCACAGTCGAGGTGCTGATGGACATATTAGAATGCATAAAGTCAGATAAATCTCTTGGTCCTGACCAGATATATCTAACAGCACTGCCGGTGGCGAGAGAAGACAATTCAGGGGCCAGGGACCCAGAAGACTGGGCGATAACAATGTGCCCTTATTCAAGAAGGGTTGCAAAAAAAATCCTGGGAAAGATAGACCAGTAAGCTTCATATCTGTTTTCGGTAAACCACTTGAGAAGGTTCTGAGATACAAGATATGCATACATTTGGAAAGACAGAATTTGACTTGGAGCAGTCAGCATAGCTTTGTGCGTGGCAGATCATGCCTTAGAATTTTTGTTAGAGTTTTTGAGGAAGTGACCATAAAGGTTGACAAGGGCAGGGTGGTGGACACAGTCTATATGGATTTCAGTAATGCCTTTGATAACGTTCCACATGGTAGGCCGCTCTGGAAGGTTAGATCGCATGGACTCCAATGTAAACTGGCAAATTGGTGACACAGTTGGCCTGACTTTATGAAGCAAATGGCTATGGTGGAGGTATGCTTGTCGGACTGGAGGCCTGTGACTAGTGGAGTGCCTCAGTGGTCGGTCCTGGGCCCATTGCTGTTCGTTATCTTATACCAATGATTTGGACCAGAGTGCACAACGCAAGGTTAGTAAGTTTGCAGATGACTCTAAATTAGGTGGCATAATTTACAATGAGAACCATTAACAGAAATTGCAGCAGTACCTTGGTCAGCTGAGGAAGTGGGCTCAGAAATAGCAATTTGAGTTCAATACAGATAAGTGTGACGTCTTGCATTTTGGAAAGTCAAATCCAGGTAGGAGTTTAATGATGAATGAGAGGGCCTTAAGGAGTGTAGTGGAATAAAAGGACGTTGGACATCAGGTGCACGGTTGCCTGAAATTTGAGTCACTGATACACAGGACAGTGAAGAAGGATGTTGGCACACTAGTCTTCATCAGCACATTGAGTATAGAAGTTGGGACGTTATGTTGCAGTTGTACAGGATGTTGGTAAGGCTGCAGTTAGAGTATTGTGATCAGTTTTGTTCATCTTGCTCTAGAAAGGATATTATTGAACAAGAAAGAGTGTAGAAGGAATTTATAAAGATGTTTCCTGGGCTAACGGCTCTAAGTTATAGGCCGAAGTTGGACAGGTTAGAACTTATTTCTTTACAGCATAGGAAACTGAGAGGGTTCTAAAGAAGTGTAACTCTTATAAAATCATGAGAGTCGTGCATGAGGTGAATACTTCAATTTTTTCCCCAAGGTTGGGGAATCGAGGACTAGAGGACACCCATTAATGTTTGGAAAGGAAAAAAAAGTATATAAAAAAGAAACCTGAGGGGCCACTTTTTTACACAGAGTGTGGAATGCATACAGACTGAGCTGCCAGTGGAAGAGATTGATGTGAGTACAATAACAACATTGAAAAGGGATTTGGACAAATACACAGATTGGAAAGGATTAGAGGGATACAGAGCAAGGGCTGGGAAATGTAGTGAGTGTGGATGGACATTTTGGTTGGCATGGACCAGCTGGGCCAAAAGGCCAGTCATACTGGCAGTCTCGTGCAATATGACTGTAAATGACTGTGTTTTGGAGTGGATGCAGAAGAAACTGAGAAAACATGTCATGGAAGGATATGTTCACAGGTTTCAGAATGAGGAAATGAAGGCATTTCGATAGTATCATGCAAAACGGGTCAATATTAAGAAGAATTGTTAATGAAAGGGATATTGCTGTGAGTTCAGGCGATGGAGACTTTTGGATGAGCCTTTGTTCTGCAGCTTTGTAACTGGGAGTGAGGACAGCAGAGTCTTCGCCTCACTGGGTTGAATCTAACAAACATCTGTCTCAGTGACATTTTCTTTGAGTGTGACAGAGGGGTTGTTTGCATGAGGCTGAGCTAGATTCCTGGTGCTATCTTACCAAACTCATCTGATTAACTACCCACCCCACTCCATGGTGTCCCTCTCATACAATGCCAGCCTGATTCTCCCACCCATCATGACTGGAGGTACTCAAAATCGCCCGGATGCACCTGGATATTCCATGACCCCTGACACTGGGGCCATCTTTAAAAGGCCAAGGGGCACAGGGTTGAACTTTCTCAGTTTGGAGCTGCCCTGCACAGTTTACCCCGAGCATGGCAGATAAGAGGAAATTACATCACGGTTGGTCGACAGGGGGTCCTGGTGGATGAGCTAGTACAGAGGGGGACCATTCTCTTCCCAGCGTGATCACACCACCAGACACACCGAGCATGGTCTGAGCTCACCACCCAGCTCAGTGCAGTATCTGCAGTCTGACGACATGTCCAGCAAAACAGCACAAGCTTCAATAACCTTCCCCACTCTGTTAGGATAAGGGTCACCATATTCTCTCTGCTCCCTCACACTCACTGTATGCCTGGTATAGCACCGGTTCCCGAACAAGGCTCATGCTCTACCACTCTCACTACTGCATACAGCATCTTCCCTCACTTTCTCTCTGCATCTCTAATGCCCCCCACACAGTTATAGAATATACTGGACAATGCCAATTATGGAATTTTCCAGATCATGTTCCAACTTATTCCCAGTTTCAGTAAAGCGGCAGTGCCCCAGTGTGTGACGCGTAAGAGGATGAGTAGAGATGTACGTTTTTCAAATCACACAATTAAATTCCATCATGAGGCCATTCAGTACTTCACATATGCTCCAACATTCAATACATTTGGAGGTGATCTGATGGTTTTCTCAGCTCCACGTTACAGGAACTTTCAGTCATTCAACCCCCAGCTTCCTGTTAGTGAGCAGATGATCCTCAGAAACTTTTTACCCCGTGTTTCTTCTAGCATGTGTTCCAAAGGCATTTCCCATGGGGACAGACTCTCCGAACAATATATTTCATCTGCTTTATAAATTCATACAATTGTCTGCATGCTTTCCACAGACCAATCAAAAACATGCACTTATTTTATGGTTATTGATATCCAATCACTTTTAGTCATTCTGGTGATTTCACTTGTCTCACCTTATTGTATTCAGCCAAAGAAATCTTCCAAACACTTGTCTCAATGTAAAATACAATTTCTAGCAGAGAGCGTTTTTATCCTCAGCTGTTACCATGACGATTATCTCAAATATACCTTTTACCTTGTCATGAATGTTTCTCTTGCCCATTGTCTGTGACTGATTCTGTGTGTAACAGTTATACAATCTCCCACTCAGTTGGCTGGATGGTTGTTTTCTGATGCAGAGGGAGGCCACTAGCGCAGGTTCAATTCCCCACACTGACTGAGGTTACCATGAAGGGGATGTTCTCTCAACCTCACCCCATCACCCGAGATGTGGTGACCCTCAGGATAAACCACCATGAGTGGTCTATCTAATGAGAGTTCTTTGGAACTCTATTCTATCAATGTTAGCATTTTAATTTTTTAAACAATTTTTTTTTACTTAAAAATAGATTTTTATTATTATATTAAACCAATAACAAAACAACTCAAATAACTGAACAATATTTCACCCATGTGCATGTACATACAAAACAAGTTAAAGTCTACAAAAGGACAGAAGAAAAACAAAAACAAACAATACATTATAAATAAATAATACGGCTCAGAATAACCAAACGATAGCTCTTGTTCTTCGAGAACATTAACGGACACACATTCATATGTTCACAATTTTACATATTAGATTCATTAGAAAATATCATCATTGCTATATAAAAGCACCTTTTAGAGTGGCAGATAAGCCTAATTATGGTCATCCAAAAAAGGTTGCTATATCTTATATAAATCTCTGCTTTCTGGTGCACCATGCAGGTGAAAACGTCGAAAGGGATATTCTCCATGACGAGCTTAAGACGAGCAAACAGACCCGGGTGTGTGTGTCTGTGTGTGTGTGTGTGTGTCGGGGGGGTGGGGTGGGGGGGGGAGCTCTTTCAGACATCCAACACAACAGGATACTTTTCCTAGCACAGGAAGTGTGGGGGAGATACTGAACGAGTATTTTGCATCAGTATTTACTGTGGAAAAGGATATGGAAGATATAGCATGTAGGGAAATAGATGGTGACACCTTGCAAAATGTCCATATTACAGAGGAGGAAGTGCTGGGTGTCTTAAAATGGGTAAAGGTGGATAAATCCCCAGGAACTGATCAGATGTACCCTAGAACTCTGTGGGAAGCTAGAGAAGTGTTTGCTGGGCCACTTGCTGAAATGGTTGTAATATGGAAAGTCACTGGTAAGGTGTCGGAAGATTGGAGGTGGCTAACGTGGTGCCACTGTTTAAGAAGGGTGGTAAGAACAAGCCAGGGAACTATAGACCAATGAGCCTGACGTTGGTTGTGGTCAGGTTATTGGAGGGAATCCTGAGGTACAGGATGTGCATGTATTTGGAAAGGCAAGGACTGATTAGGGATAGTCAACATGGCTTTGTGCGTGGGCAATCATGTCTCACAAACTTGATTGAGTTTTTTGAGGAAGTATCAAAGAGGATTGATGAGGGCAGAGGGATAGATGTGATCCATATGGACTTCAGTAAGGGTTTCGACAAGGTTCCCCTTGGGAGACTGATTAGCAAGATTAGTTCTCATGGAATACAGGGAGAACTAGCCATTTGGATATAGAACTGGGTCAAAGGTAGAAGACAGAGGGTGGTGGTGCACGGTTGTTTTTTTAGACTGGAGGCCTCTGACCAGTGGAGTGCCACAAGGATTGGTGCTGGATTCACTACTTTTTTCATTGACATAAATGACTTGGATGCGAGCATAAGAGGTATAGTTAGTAAGTTTGCAGATGACACCAAAATTGGAGGTACAGTGAACTGCGAAGAGGTCACCTCATATTACAACAGGATCTTGACAAGATGGGCCAATCGGCTGAGAAGTGGCAGATGGATTTTAATTCAGATGAATGCGAGGTGCTGCATTTTGGGAAAGCAAATCATAGCAGGACTTATACACTTAATGGTAAGAACCCAGGGAGTTTTGCTGAACAAAGAGACCTTGGAGGGCAGGTTCATAGCTCCTTGAAAGTGGAGTCGCAAGTAGATACGATAGTGAAGAAAGCGTTTGGCATGCATTCCTTTATTGGTCAGAGTACTGAGTACAGGAGTTGGTAAGTCATGTTACAGCTGTACAGGATATTGGTTAGGCCACTGTTGGAATATTGCGTGCAATTCTGCTCTCCATCCTATCGGAAAAATGCTGAGAAACTTGAAAGGGTTCTGAAAAGATTTATAAAGATTGGAGGATTTGACCTATAGCGAGAGGCTAGATAGGCTGGGGCCGTTTTCGCTGGAGCTTCGGAAGTTGAGGGATGACATTATCGAGGTTTTCAAAAGTATAAGGGGCATGGATATGGTATATAGGAAAGTCTTTTCCCTGGGGTCAGGGAGTCCAGAAGTGGAAGGCATAATTTTAAGGTGAGAGGAGTATCATATAAAAGAGACCTACAGGGCAACTATTTCACACAGAGGGTGATACGTGTATGTAATGAGCTGCCAGGTGAAGTGGGGAAGGCTGATACAAGTGCAACATTTAAGAGGCATTTGGATGAGTATATTGAATAGGATGGGTTTGGAGGGTTATGGGCCGGGTGCTGGCAGGTGGGACGAGATTGTATTGGGATATGTGGTCAGCATAGACGGGTGGACCAAAGGGTCTATTTCCATGTTGTACATCTCTATGACTCTATGACTTATAGTAATCTCTGCTGTTTGGTACACCATTCTGGTGAGAAAGTCCAAAGGGATATTCTCCATGATCAGCTTACAACGACCCAACACATCCTGGAAGTGTCAGACATCCAACACAACAGAATATTATTTCCTAGCACAGAAAGTAAGGATATATTTTTTCCTATGTGCAACTGCGTAAAATAGTCTGGGCAGGCTCAGGAAAAGAGAAACCGTGTCCATCTCCAATTCGGTCCCCAAGACCCACTCTACCACACCTAACACAGTGCTCCAATATATACAACGCCTGCAGCAGGACCACATGCAATGAGCAAGAGTGCCTCTAGTCATTCTGCATTGAGGACATGCTGAAGATAATCCCACATTGAATTTTGAGAGAAAATCTGGGATCAGATAGACCCTATGAAGAATTTGCAACTACATGGAATGTGTCCTATTATAGATCAAAATCCTTTGAGCATTTTCACAAATATCCTCCCATGTCTCCAAAGAGATCTGACCCCCCCAACGCTCTCGCACAGACGTCACGAAGCTGCACAGTCTTGTCTGAGGGGACACTCTTCAACAAATGATAAAGGGTACTGACAAAGAGTATATTCTTAGCAATAAGCACCCGTTTCTTTGTATCGGATCTGTAAGAGTCTGTTAAAGGTGTGTGTTTTTAAAATCAAATCTCTAATCTGGAAAAATAACAGAGGAAATCTCTACTAGGTAGTACATACTTACGAGTAATTTGATAAAATGATATAATTGTTTCTTCCTCAAGTAGCACATGGTGGCTCAGTGGTTTGCACTCACCGCAACAGGGTCGCGGGTTTGGTTCCAGTCTTGGGTGACTGGCTGTGTGCAGTTAGTATGTTCTCAACTGTGACTGCGTAGGTTTCCTCCTACAGTCACAAAGATGTGCAGGTTAGATGAATTGGCCAATGATAAATCACTCAAAGTGTTCAAGGATCTGTAAGTTCAGACATTAGTCAGGATAAACATAGAATGGTAGTGGAATGGGTCTGGGAGGGTTACTCGTCAGAGGGTCGAAGTGGATTTGCTGGGCCCAAGGGCTTGTATCCACACTGTAGGGATTCTACTAATTCTAAATCACCCAATCAAGGTACCCCCCTGGCTGCCCACAGTTTAAACCTGGAATCCATTATCCCCGGTTGACTACCTGGTATAGCAATTAAAGGGGTAAGAAACATGGTTTTGGCTGCATTGCCCTCGATCTGACGCATTGTTCTTCAAGTTTTAACAGTATTGATAATCATTAGTTTTTGAAAATACTCCATAAATATTGTGATTTATCTAAGAATAACAGGGTTCACTTTGTCTGAGAGGGCTCAATTTCTAGCCATATTGACGCGGAGTCCTCAGCGGCCCAGGCAAGAACATAGGATGATTAAAACAAGCTTAATTGAGTGCTTTTAATCTGGGAGATCTACCCCCCACAATCTGTGGGGCAGTCGCAATTTTGTTAGCTTGATAAGGAATCGTTTATGGTGCCAAATAAAAGAGCTAAACCAGCCATTCTGTTCCTAAGTATCTGTCTGGGAAACATCAAAGAAAGCATTCGCATGGGGTCTAGGAAATGAGGAAGGGCATTCATTTTAATAACAGCTATCCGACCTAGCCAGGATATTGGAAATGCCTCCCATCTTTGAAGGTCTTGTTTAATTTTGTCAAACAAATGGACACAGTTTACGTTAAATAAATGATCAAAGACAGATGCAATGAATATACTTAAATAGGGAAACCACACCAGGGACCATTTAAAAGGAAGCAGGATTTGCCCTCAGTATCAGGTATTTCCCTAAGATCTCCCATAGGCATGGCCTCCAACGTTGTAAAATTAATCTTATCGCCCAGAAAGGCGGTAAGTGAATTATTGCATTGCATCACGTGAACTACCGAAATTGCGGGATTTGACAAAAAAAAACATATGACCCTAATCTGCATACAATGTAATCTCACGTGACTTCTATTCCACTTCTGGGTCAGATGTGTTGGCATCCCGACGGATGGCCTCCTCCAGTGGCTCAATCCCCAACGTAAACAAGAATGGTGAAAGGTGTCAACCTTGTCGGCTGCCTGGAGAAATATTAATATTACTGGTTGACACACCATTAGTGAGAACTACAGCCAGAGGATCGCGGTAAAGGACCCTCACCCACTTGATAAAAACTTTGCATAGACCAAACCGTTCTAATGTGCAGAAGAGATCCAGCCACTCAACCCAATCAAATGCCTTCTCTCACCTAAAGAGATCAATAATCCCTGCACAGATTGTTGTTGACACTCTTGATCATACTGAGTAACCTCTTAACATTGTGAGAAGATCTGCGGCCCCTTATAAAGCATGTTTGGTCCTCTTTGGCAACGGAAGGCAGCAAAGGTTCCCGCCTAAATGCACAAATCTCAGACAGGATTTTGAAACCAACATTTAAAAGTGAGATTGGCGTGTAAGAAGCACAATCCTACGGGGTCTACCTTTCTTCAGTATCAGAGAGATATGAGCCTCTCTTAAGAATGGAGGGAGGGGTTCGTGACTGTATGAGTAACTGAACGAGTTAATCATCAGCACTGACGATAAGTTTATAAATTATTTATAAAATTCACGAGGAAATCCGTTAGCATCGTGAGCCTTTACATTCTGAAGCTGCTGCACACCCTCCTGTGCTGACAATGGTTCATTAAGGCACAACACCTATTCAGGGATTACTCCTGTAAGACCCAGGTTCATGAAAAATGACTCCATCTTAATCCATCTATCCTCAAAATGTTCAGTCTGAAATAATTTGGAGTAAAATCTCGGACAGGAGGCATCAATCTTTTTGGAATCGAAGGTAAGGATCCCAGTACCGTCCCTAATTGAGGTAATGGGTTGAGACGGGCGCTCGTTTTCCAGCCAGGTTAGGCCAAATACTTGCCTGGCTTATCACCATGTTCAAACATCCTTTGATTTGCAAGTAAGTTCCTTCTTGGCTGTCTGTGTGTGCGCGGAATTCACTGTAGACTGAAGCATTGTGATCCTCTGCAGCTGAGCCACTGAGGGTCTATCACAGTATGCCCTCTCGGCTGCCCTCAGCTGTGCCTCAAGCTAGTGTTCGTGCTCCAGCTTCTGCAGCATTCTAAGGAATAATTATTGCCTTGGCATAAGCCTTAACAATTTCCCATAGAATGGATGGCTTACCGGTTAAATCTGAATTAATGGCTAAGAAAGATCTGAATTCATTACAAAAATACTCAATGATCTAACTAGCCTTAAGAATAAAGGGATACATTCGCCAGTGTCTATAATCTGTCATATTACCCTTAATGTTAATCAATAAGTATGGTCAGAAATGGCAATATTCCCAATTGTGCAGGATGCCACCGAATCTAAGAATGTTGCGGGGATGGGGAAGAGATAAATCCTCGTTTGGCATTTCTGCGGGTTGTGAGGTAGACCTGCCTCCAGACATCAAGCAGCTCTCGTTCTGCCTCAAATCCACTAATTGCTTACATTACAACGAGAGTATTGGAGGATCTTTGGACATTCTGTCAACAGTGGGGTCCATAAGCAGTTGAAATCTCCTTATCCGATAATATGCCATGATGCAAGATAACTGAATTTGGATAATGCATCCACCAGTATTTTAAGAGGGTGCGCCGGGTGCAGTTGGGGGTGGGGGGTCGCAATTACTATTCAAAATATTGAATTATTTGCCATAATTCGAGGCTTTGGGGATTATGATCCTCCCGTGAGTTTCAAATAGAATGTAGTAATTTAAATGGAAGATTCTTTTTATCCAGTATGGCTTCTCCCCTACTCCTAGTATTAAAAGACGAGAAATAAACCCGATCAAACCCGCCCTGCTGTAGCGTCAAATGTTCCTTGTCTTCTCCTGCAACAGGACAGCATCCACACTATCTTTTTAAAGACTAGAAAGTAATTTTTTCCTCTTGACTGGGCAATGACTCCCCTTAATGTTCCAGGTACACCAATTAAATATATCGTTATCCAGAACACACTGTAGCAACATTTGAGAGAGGAGGAAGTCGAATTACTGATCATGAATAAACAAAGTCTCATAGAGCTTTAAAAACTACACAAACTAAAACTACTCCAAAGGACAAGCTCTCAAAACTTTCCAAAACTAAACATACAAAAAAACAAACAAACTCGATTAGGGAATTTAAAATGTCCTCAAAGTTTTCGCTTTCTCTGCAGTCAGACGGGTTCATGGATCTATTAAATGCAATACGGAGAACCGTTGGGTACCAGAGGGAATACTGATTCCCGAGTCCCCTTACTCTTCTCTTGATAAGTGTTAGACTTGGAAGTAGTTGAGCACTTTGGTGATAGCGATCACAATTCTGTTATGTTTACTTTACTGATAGAAAAGGATAGGTGTATACCACTGGACAAGAACTACAGCTGGGGTGAAAGGCAATTATGGTGCGATTGGGCAAGATTTAGGAAGTATGGGATGGAGAAGGAAACTGCAGGCGATAGGCACATTAGAAATATAGAGCTTCTTGAAGGAAAAGTTACTGTGTCCTAGATAAGTATGTATCTGTCAGGCAGGGAGGAAGCTGTAGAGTGCGGGAGATGTGGTTTATGAAGAAAGTTGAATCTCCGGTCAAGAGGAAGAAGGCTTATGTTAGGATAAGATGTGAAGGCTCAGTTAGGGGGCTTGAGTGTTATAAGGTAGCCAGGAAAGACATAAAGAGAGAGCTCAGAAGAGCCAGGAGGAGACATGAGAATTTGTTGGCGGATAGGATCAGAGTAAACCTCAAGGCTTTCAGTAGGTATTTAAGGAATAAAAGAATGACGAGAGTAAGATTAGGGCCAACTAAGGATAGTAGTGGGAAATTGTGTGTGCAATCAGAGGAGATAGGGGAAGCACTAAATGAATATTTTTCTACAGTATTCACTCTAGAAAACGACAATGTTGTCAAGGAGATTACTGAGACAGAAGGCTACAAGACAAGGTGTGACTGATGTTCACAAGGAGGAGGTATTATAAATCCTGCAGTGTTCAAATAGATAAGTCCCCTGGTCCAGATGGGATTTATCCTCGAATCATCTGGGAAGCCAGGGAGTAGACCGCCCAGACTTTGGCATTGATCTTTGAATTGTCATTGTCTCCAGGAATAGTGCCAAAGACTGAAGGATAGCAAATGTGGTTCTTTTGTTCAAGAAGTGGAGTAGAGACAATCCTGGTAATTATAGACCAGTGAGCCTTACTTCGGTTGTTGGTAAAGTGTTAGAAATGGTTAGAAGAGATCGGATTTATAATCATCTAGAATAGAATAATTTGATTAGGGATAGTCAGCACGGTTTTGTGAAGCGTTGATCATGCCTCACAAACCTTATTGAGTTATTTGAGAAGGTGACCAAGCAGGTAGATGAGAGTAACCCGGTTGATGTGGTGTATATGGATTTCAGCAAGGCGTTCAAAAAGGTTCCCCAAAGTTGGCTATTGTACAAAATGCGGAGGAATGGGATTTTGGGAGAAATGGCAGTTTGGATCAGTAATTGGCTTGCCGAAAGAAGACAGAGGGTGGTGGTTGATGGAAAATGTTCATCCTGGAGTCCAGTTAACAGAGGTGTGCCGCAAGGGTCGGTGTTGGGTCGACTGCTGTTCGTCATTTTTATAAAAGACCTGGATGATGGCATAGAAGGGTGGGTTAGTAAATTTGCAGACAACAATAAGGTTATAAGAGATAGGATTTATAATTATCTAGAAAAGAATAATTTAATTAGGGATAGTCAGCACGGTTCTGTGAAGGGTAGGGCGTGCCTCACAAACCTTATTGAGTTCTTTGAGAGGGTGACCATACGGGTAGAAGTGATTAAACTGGTTGATGTGGTGTATATGGATTTCAGCAAGGCGTTCGATCAGGTTCCTCACAGTGGGCTATTTTACAAAATGCGGAGGAATGGGATTGTGGGAGAAAGAGCAGTTTGGATCAGTAATTGGCTTGCTGAAAGAAGAGAGAGGGGATAGCTGATGGGAAATATTCATCCTGCAGTCCAGTTACCAGTGGTGTACCGCAATGGTCGGTATTGGGTCCACTGCTGTTCGTCATTTTTATAAACGACCTGGATGAGGGTATAGAAGGGTGGGTTAGTAAATTTGCAGATGACACTAAGGTCGTTGGAGCTGTGGATAGTGATGAAGGATGTTATAGGTTACGGAGAGACATAGATAAGCTGCAGAGCTGGGCTAAGAGGTGGCAAAGGGAGTTTAATGCGGACAAGTGTGAGGTGATTCACTTTGGTTGGAGTAACTGGAATGCAAAGTACTGGGCTAATGGTAAGATTCTTGGTAGTGTTGATGAGCAGAGAGATCTCGGTGTCCAGGTACACAGATCCTTGAAAGTTACCACCAGGTTGGCAGGGTTGTTAAGAATGTATACAGTTTTTTAGCTTTTGTTAATAGAGGGATCGGTTCTGGAACCATGAGGTTATGCTACAGCTGTACAAAACTCTAGTGCGGCCGCACTTGGAGTATTGTGTACAGTTCTGGTCACTGCATTAAAAGAAGGATGTGGAAGCTTTGGAAAGGGTGCAGAGGAGATTTGCTAGGATGTTGCCTGGTATGGAGGAAAGGTCTTACGAGGAAAGGCTAAGGGACTTGAGGCTGTTTTTGTTAGAGAGAAGAACGTTGAAAGGTGACTTAATAGAGACATAAGATAATCAGAGAGTTAGATTGGGTGGACACGGAGACCTTTTTTCCAAGAATGGTGACGGCCAGGGGGCATAGATTTGATTTGAAGGATGATAGATATAGGACAGATATCAGAGGTAGTTTCTTTACTCAGAGAGTAGTAAGGGTATGGAATGCTTTGCCTGTAACGGTAGTAGATTCGATAAGTTTAAGTGCATTTAAGTCGTCATTGGACAGGCAAATGGGCGTACATGGAATAATGTAGGTGGGATGGGCTTCAGATTAGTATAACAGGGCGGTGCAACATTGAGGGCCGAAGGGCCTGTACTGCATTGTAATGTTCTGTGTTCTATATCATCAAACAATTTTTTTTTCTGAATCACAGCTGCTGAAAAGTCCCGAAAGGACATAATCCTGGAACCTTTGAATTACAGCCATCGGATCTTTTCCCTGAGTTCTGGGAGCTTCCATTGGTCTTTTTTTATCCCATACCTATGTAACCGCATGCGGACAGGGCGAGAGCACTGGTCCGAGTCTGACCTGTGCACCGTAACAGAATGAACTGTCTCAGTCTTCACCCGTCTCTCTTCAGTTTCGAAGTGAAGGAATCGCTGCAGCCAGTTCTCAAAAAATACTCACTGGCTGACCGGGCCAGCAGACCGACCATGTGAACATTCTTCATTCTGCCCCTGTTCTCAAGGTCGTCATCATGTTCAGTTCAGGTACGGACTTTGCCCGTGCTGTGATGCAGAGCCCAGCAAAGCAGACTTTCCAGATCGCCACCATCTTGGATTGCCACTTAACATTTTATCAATATCATCATTTTATTTTGCACTATATTCCTGGATGTTCTGGAGCAGTGTGATTTTGTACCACTGTCAGCTTTTCCCCAACACTGCACATTCCTGCCATTTCCCGATAATCCTTGACTCCATTAATATTTATGAACCTTCTGTCTGTGCCTCAAAAATATTCAATATCTCTGCCTCCAACGCTCTGCGGGGAAGAGAATTCCAAATACTCTCACCACTGTGAAAACAAAAATTAACCTCATCTGTGTGTGAGGTTATTTTTGTCTCCGTACCTGTGAAAGGATATAATTAAATTGGAAGCAGTTCGGAGATGTTTCTCTTCATGTATTCCAGGAATGAGGCTGTTATATTATGAAGGTTTTATCAGGTTACTCTTGGAATGAGAGGTGGTCTTATTGAAACATACGAAGCCTAGAGGAGAGTGGATCAGATAGATACCGACTGTGTGTTTGTATAGTCCAAACTTCTTGTCACTTTTACCTCTAGAGTGTGGATGTAGATATTCCATCCATCATGTCCACATTGACCCTCGGAACAGTATCGCCACCTCAGATCTGCCCCCCTACACTATCCATGTAACCCTGCAGTTCCCATGGCTAACTTATCTAACCTACACATCCCTGGGTCCTACGGGCAATTTAGCATGGCTAATCCACTCTAAGCAGCATACCTTTGGACTATGGGAGGAATCTGGAAGGAAGCCCACATGGGGACATGGGGAGAATGTTCAAAATCCACATCGAGGGTCGCCCGAGATTGGAATTGAGTGCTAACCAAAGATCCACCATGCACATCCGTTAGTTCTATTAGTTATTTGTGGCTGATTAAAGAAATCTGCCTGACTTGTTCCTGTCACTGAACTGACCCAGTCTGAGACCTTTATCATCGGCCATATTACCAACCTGGTTACTTTTAAAATTTGTTGTGAGTAGTGGAGGAGTGGGGCTAGAAAATGAAACAGTGATACCCTCCAACCTCAGGAATATAGGAGAAATTCACAAAGTGGGAATTCTCTTTCCAAAAAGCTTGGGATGGCCAGACATTTATATTATAACGAGGCTGTCGTTGTCTAATTTTCGATAGACAGGTGAATCAGGGATAATAGTGCATGGAGAGAAACGTGCAGCTGGGACCACAATGAGATGAACCATGACCTCATTTACTGGTGGAGTAGTGTGAAAGGGCCGATTGGCCTTCTTGTGTCCCTCAGCCCTATGTTCTGATGTTCCATTCAGCCCTTCCGAAATGCTACGTGATGGCAGATCGTGGCCACTCTGATGGTTTGGTGTGGGTTGGGAGATTAGTTGGAAAATCCAGGCTGGGTCCGGAAGTGAACCCCCACCCTAATCCCTGTTTCCAGGCTTCCCCTCTCTGTAACTTCTGCTCCAAATGTGCGTCATGTTGCAGCCCTAGATACGCTGGAAATACAGCCCCTTTGCCCCATCCAGGGTTAAAACAACAAATCCTCTGCTCTCCCTGAATGCAACATTTTACAACATGATTTCTAGGAAAATAACCCATTACTTTCCAAAAGCGTAATGTGAAATGAATAAATAGGAACACGAGTAGGCCATTCCGCCCATCAAGATCGCCCTGTCATTTAATAAGAACATGGCTGACCTAATCCAGGGCACAACTCCACTTTCTTGCCGACTCCTTGTATCCGTCCACACCTCTCTGGGTCAGAGAATTCCAGAATTCACCACCTTCTGAGAAAAGACATCGGTTTGCATCTCAGATTGAAATCGATGTTCCTTATTCGGTATCTATCTCCTCCAGTTCGACACTTTGGCCAAGATTGGAAACAACTTCTCAATATCTACCTTCTCAAGCCTTTTCTGTGTCTTGTATTTTTCGGCAGTATCGCTCAGCATTCATTTAAACCCCAATGAATATTTGCGTCACCATTTTAGAGATTCTCAATAACTCAGCCCTTTCATCCCAGGAACCCGCCTAATGAACCAACCTAGTTATTTGCTGCATCAGCATGCTGACTTTATGTTTCATACACAGGAAGACTCCAATCCTTTTGTACTTCTCCTTTTCTAGAAGTCCTCTCCAATAAATAACGGCCTGCCTTTTGGTTCTCAGTGTCATCCACAAACTCAGATGTATATTACACTCAACTCTCTCCTTCAGGCTATCAGTACAGATTGTAAATAACTGATGACATCGGACTAATAGCTGCGGCACGCGAGCAGATACACCTTTATTTTGAAGATTTATTAATCCTGACTCTCCGATTTCTATGTGCTAACCAATCATCATCCCATGTTAATACATTCTCCATCATCCTACGAGCTTCTGTCTTGTGTAAGAACTTATATTTTATAACACCTTGTGGAAAATCTCTGGAAAGCCTGGTGTCTACCAGATCTCCTTTATCAAGTCCGCTTGTTACATTCTCAGACATCTTCAGAAATACTTAGCATGTTTTTACAGGGCAAAGTATATTTTCCCTTTCACAAAACCATCCTGACTCTGCGTGAAATTTTTCTAAATGTCCATGCTTTCCAGGCTTTCCCAATTAAGCTCGTCCCATCTGCTTTCATTTGGCCCATACGCCCCTAAATGTTTCCCATTCATATGTTTGTCCAAATGAGTTTTAAATCTCTTAGCTGTACATGCACCTACCACTCTCCCTCTGGCAGCTCATTTGATACCCATACCATGCTCTGTGCAAAATGTTGGCCCTTCATTCCTTTTAAATCTTCTCTCTATCACCTTAAACCTATGCCGACTGTGGCGGAACTCCCCCATGCCGTTGGAAATATCTTGGCTATTCAACCTATCCATATCTCTCATGATTTTGTAAATTTTACAGTGTCGCCACCCAACCTCCCACATTCCATCTGCTACTAACTTCAAGAACAAGCATTTAAAGACAAATACTGCAAATTTAAACAATATTAGACATGACAGGTAAAACATACTCAGCCCAAACTTCATATGGTGATTTGTTTTTCTCCATATTACAATACTAAGGCAGCATGAAATGCTTACTAGTGCCAATAAGAAGTCAAACACCTGAATTGCTTTGTCTAAAGGGTGTGATGATCTCGTCAGTGAAAACGTATCTATGGCCAGATCTATATAATGCCACATAATCAACATTCTCCCTCCTAGCCGCCCTATTATCTTGTTTGGCTGTGACTTCTTTATCTTGCATTCAATAGAGAGAACCCCTTTCCCCATTCACAGCTTAATTTAAACCCATTTTCCATCATCCAGTCGTTCACTACTGCTAAATGCCCGTTTATCTTTTCCACACCCTCTTTTCCCTGTCACCCATCCCCACGTTTGTCAAGGGACTAAAAATCCCAGTTTTCAATCCTTTTCAGTTCTGAAGAAGTGTCACACTGGGCTTGAAAAGCTAACGTTGTTTCTCTGTCTCTGCAGATGCTGACAGACCTGCTGAGTTACTCCAGAAATGAATAGGCACAGAACAATTTTTTCACAAAACAAATAACTATGGATACTGAAGTAAAAATACAAAAATTGCTGGAGAAAGTGGGAGCTTTGTAGAGGGTCACTGGACCTGAAAGTTTAACTCTGCATTCACTCCAGAGGATGCTGCTACATTTTCAGTAATTTTTTCAGCAATTTCTGTTTTTGGACAATTTTCAAAGAAGGATGTCAAAGATGTTCAAAATCCTGTCCAACATGGAGCACCGTACACTGGGAACTGAACAATAATGCAAGGTGCACAAGTTCCTTGACTCTGAAATTGCATAAGGCTGACATCACTGACACTACAGAGCTCTGAATCATGGTCAGGGAGAAAAACAGAGAGAAACACATTCTCTTCAAATACAGAAGTTGATATTGTGGAAAAGAAACGATTTAGATTATTACCTTAAATGGATAGAGTTAAAGTAACAAATTGGAGGCGTGACACCAGGGAGATGCCATCTGCAGAATGAGAATATGAAAATGGACGTGTTACCGCATCAGAAACCAGGTTAGGTCACTGAATACAGGGTTGATGCCAAGGTTGGAATCACGTGCACCTAAACCTGTTGACAAACCATTAAAGCTACCACACGTGACTGGTTGCATTGCAAACAGAAGAATTAACTTCTGATGGAGAGGGGGAAATGGTCACAAGACTAACAGATCGGATATAAGCTCTGTCGTCCTCCTAAATCCATGTATAAATGTCGATGGACTATTTAACAATTTACTAGAGGAGAGGTCTCTACAAGTATCCTCATCCTAAATATCGGAACAACTCTGTACATCAGTGAAAAAAAAGTCAAGGGTGTGGTGTCTGCACTATCCTCAGCCAGAAGTGTTGAGTGAATGATCCAAGTCACAATCATCATGATGCTCACAGATTCACAGATGCTAGTCTTCCATCAATTCGATCCGCTGCACGTGACATGAAGAAACAGCTGAACAGAGTAAATACAAGGGCAGTGGGTCCCGACACCATTCCTGCAATAGGACTGAAGACTTGTGCTGTACATTTAGCCTTGTCCCTGGGGAAGCTGTTTCATTCCAGCTCCAACTCTGACATCTCCCTGGCAATGTGGAAAATTACTCAGCTTTGTCCAGTTCCCAAAGAGGAGAATAATAACAATCTGATCAATACCACCCCCTCAGTCCCATCACGACAGTCAAACTGGTGGGAATTCTTTTTGACAGTGCTGTCAAGTAGCACCGAAATAATCAGGTCAGTGTGGTATCCGATAGTTCCCCATGTGGAGATGGTGCTGTCGTGGAAATACCATTGGATTACTAATCCAGACCCGAATAATGCTCAGGCAGCTGGTGGAATTTAAAAAATAATTAATAAAATATCGAGACCAAAATCTGGTGAATTTAATAGTGATCTTAAGTCCAATGTCGATTGTAAACATCGGCCTCCTACACCAATAAACTTTGAGGAACTGAATCTCCTGTGCGTTCCTGGTCTGGTCTAAAAGTGACTCCAGACGCACAAGCAGAGTGCCTGATTCGGCCAAATAAGTCACTCAATTGTATCAAACTGCTCTGAGGTCTTAAAGGATATAACCAGACAGAACACCTGGCACCAGCCTCGTTATCAGAAAAGGGAATGGGAAACATAGTCCTGTTGACCCTGCAGAGACCTCCTTCCTAACATCTGAGACCATGTGACAACATTTACAGAGCTTTCCCACAGACTGCACAGAAACCGTTGGGAAAGGAGGAGGTCATTCAATACAGTGAGCTTTCCACATGGTAGTTCATGGCCGAACATCTTCTCAATGCAGTTTTCCCCATACAATGTTCATATCCCATAATACCTTTGAACATTGTGAAAAATAAACCGAGAACAAATGTAGTGCTTTCGGCCCATCAAGTTTTCTCCTCTATTCAATATACACGCGGTTCTTTGATAACACTTGTGTATTTAATACGATTTGACTGTTTTCTATAAAGTGAACTATCATCCTGCTTCCAATCTGTCTCAAACTGTCAGAGTTTGATATATTTCAATGATATCTCCACTCATTTACCTAATCCCTAAGAAATATAGGCCAAGTCACCCCAATACTCTGGTCCCACAACAGGCCTGTCATCCCAGGTATCAGTCTGGGCATCCTCCCCTGCTCTCCCTCAATGTCAGGTTTCTCCTTTACTAGGCAAGGAGACCAAAACTGCACACAATACTGCACAATGTTCGAGATGGGGTCCCACTAATGCCCTGCACAGCTGCAGTAAATGGCCCTTATCCCTGTATTCAAATCCCCCTGAAATGAAGGTGAATACATCATTTATCTGACTACCTGCTTTCTGCTCCTGCAATATTACTTTCATTGATTCGGGTACAGGGAGATACAGATCGTTTTCAATGTTACAGTTCCGCACTTGTTGGGTCTATATACACTGTTCAGCGTGCCAATGCCATTCCCAGTATTAACTTCTGGCTTCAGAACTCACTGCCTTACATGGACTCAGAGGGCTGCGCAGAAATAAAACAGAAATGCAGCTAAAATTCCTTTATAGATCAACATTTTTCCACTACTCCCTTTGCAAATGATAGGCTGCCATTCTATTGTTCCCATCAAAGTGCACAACACCTCATCTCTCTCATTGCTCTCCATCTACTACGTATTTGCTTAGTCATTCCAATTGTCTCAACCGCATGACCCCACACTCAGAATCCTCTCCAATACTTTGCCCAAAGCTGTAATTCCCAGGATTATTCCTATTCCCTTTCCTGAACAAGGGATTAACATTTGTTGCCCCCCAATCATCTGGCAGTACTTCAGCCGACAGTGAGGATGCAAAGATCATCGCCAAAGGCGCCACTTCCTGTGATAACCTCGGGTGTTTCCTGTCTGGCCCAGGGGTTTTATCTATCCTTATATATGCACTTCAATCAATCTGCACTTCACCTCACATTGTCTACTCCCTGCCCAACCAATTGACTGTTTGACTGATTTCTATTTCAGGGCTGCCCTCCCGAGCAAATACAGTTCACAATATCCTGCGAATCACAGAATGGAAAAAATGTGAAGGCACCAATAACTTCCTGATGAAGGTCTTCTGCACATAGTTTTTACTCTCCAGCTCCTCGCGATGCTGTTGTTTTACCAACGCCGCACTTTTCGACTCTGATCTCCAGCAACTGCAGTCCTCATTTCTCCATCATTAAGGGCTGACTCCTCTGCACACTGAACAGGGAATTAATCACCAGGGATTCATTATATGTGGAGCTGACTGCTCAGTACTAGAATGTTGCATTTGATGAATACATTAATTAAAAAATAAATTACAATTCCACAGTTCCAGAGTTACAGTTTGTTTCATGGATTATTGAGCTTGATAACAAACAGTAAACGATTGATGAACTCCAAGTTACAGTGTATTCCACGTGTAATATTCCAGGCTGGAAGTTCTTTACCATAATGCTGGGAATATTATCAGATAGACAGATGTGATAATGGAACAAGGTGACATGTGAAAGTGTTACATTTTTGCCATTACAAAGACGTGTCTGAGGAAGGTCAGGGCTGACAACTCAATATTCTGTGGTACAAGAACGAGAGGCAGGGCAGGAGAGGGTTAAAAGAGGAGGTGGGATTGCATTGTTAATTATGGAGTCAATGACTGCAGGAAGGAGGGACAACACCTTGGAAGGATCTTCTAATGACGCTTTGTGTGTATAGCTCAGTATCATAAGCATGACAGAAACACAGTTGGGATATATTATAGCACCCCACATAAAAGAAAATACAGGAGCAGATATAAAACCAATTTACTGAGGTGTGTAAATATAAAAATAGGATCATTATATTCAGGCATTTCATTTCCAAGTATTCATTAGGGCAGTGATAACTTTTTAAGGCATGGAAGATGTCTTGAAATTTAATCCAGACAGCTTCCTATATCAACATGGAGCATATACAACAATGGGCGGTATAGTGCTGGGCATCACTGTGGGGAACGAAGCCAGTTACATATTGCAGGCAGGATTGGGAAAGCATTGTAGCACCAGTTACTGTTACTCATGCATTTTTAGCTTGTTAAGGAAAAGTTCAAAAGAAAAATTTCCAAAAAATAAAAGATTTTTGGACTGCTGAGGCAGATGTATTAAAAATAAGTCGTAATCAGGCCATAGTACAGTTACTTCTGGGTGAAACCGTAGCAAAAGAGCGTGGGGGGTGGGGTGGGGAGGGGGGGGGGGGGGAGGTCACATTCTCAAAATAGAATCGATGCCAGTGTCACCACAACATGTTACACTGAAGATGAAATTTAGGAAAACAAGACAGGAGAACCTTGAATGTCTACAAATATTCAGAATGGAATTAATAATTATAGATATGCTTAAAACAGTTCTAAAGTGAGCAGGTCAATGGAGGTCCCAGAAGAGTAGCGAACGTATCGGGATAAACTAAAGAAAGTAAGTAGAAGAGCAAAAATGGTAGTGATAAAAACATTAGCTGGCAATACTTTCAAGAATTAAATGACATTTTATCGGTGTATTAAGGGTAAGAGAGTAACAAGACAAAGAATGGGGTGTATTTGGGACCGAGGAACAGCCTGTGTACAGAGCCAGAGAATATGTTAAACATGTAAGACATATCGGTCTTTGCTTTGGAGAAGCAATTCCTGGATTCACTGTCAGTTTCTGACAGTGTGTCTTTGAGCAGATTGACACAAATGCTGAGGAAGAATCGGAAGTTGATGCAGGAATAAAAGTGAGCTAATCCCTAGTTCCGGATGAACTACAAATTAGACTAATGTGGAAGATGACGGAGGAGATTACAGGCTCTTAAATTTTGTGGTTCTTTTTTTTTGTTTTGCCTCTGGCCACAGAGGAGGTGTGATTGAACAGGACAAAATCTAATGAAGAGTGCTAGAAAAAATCCATGGGGACTAAAGATCACCAAGTCTCACATCAATGGGAGGGAAACCATTGCGCAAAATCGTGACGGCTGTTTTGGCTGGATCACTAAATAGCTTTCAGGCTGAGATGGGCAGATTTTTAAATAAGGGTGACATCTGTTCTTATTAGAACGACAGCAAAGACCAGAGGAATGCGACAATGCCGATTGGCTATCAGGGTAAAGATTTGCGTCAGTGCAGTCAACACTACCTGAGGCAAGACCTCAGCAAAACATCCTCCATGGGCACGCATGAACCTGGTGTCAAGGAGTGCTTAAGGCCTAAATATTCCATCACTGGTTTCCCTCCTTCCATGGCAGGGAAGATGACATGATCAATAACGTTGCGCTTCCAAAGACAAGTCTAGGATCAGTGTCTGTTCTTATTAGAATGTGTGTCGAGTTGCGAATCGTCAGAGCTAGTTGAGATCATCGCTGGATTGTGATTGGAGGACCGTTTGGTTGTGCTGACTTGCTCTTGATGGTTCCTCATGCTGGTTTCAGCCTAACACCATATCAGGGACCTGACAACCTAGGAGCTATGGCCTCAGCAACCGCTCACAGCCCAGGCCAGGGCATTCGCAGCACCGTCAGGGTTACTGTAAAGAAGGTGGAGGAATGTACACCAGTCGATCAGACTGTATCCCTCAAGAAGATTTTGCTCGAGTGCTGCGGGTTTGATGCAGAAAACGTGTACTGCCTGCTGGCTTTCCCTTGGGCAGGCTATTTCAATGTGACCTTCGGGAGCGTGAAGCATTGCGAGCAGCTCCAGAAGGTGTTTAAAGAGAAGGAAGGCGGGGGGGGGCGCTGTTCTCCATCTGGTGGGTGGTCCCATTGTATGTGCTTCCTGCACAGATGAGTAAGGTTGTTAGAATTCATATGTACAAGCCCCACGTCCCAGCAGCTGATGTTCTGACCTTCCTGACAAGATATATCCAGGTCGAGGGAGAAAGCACTGATGTGGTCGACCATTTCCGGATCTTGATCAGCAAGCGGCAGGTCAGCGTAACACTGAGGGTCGATGCCAGTGGGAATATCGTCCACCCACACTCCAGCTTTGTAATCAGAGGGAGCCGAGGTTACATGATTTAGGAAGGGCAGCCGAAAGTATGCCAAACTTGCAGAAGGTCAGGAAACATGGCGGCAGACTGTCAGGTGACTATCTGTCGAAACTGCAAGCAGGAGGGTCACCCAACCAAGGAATGCAAAGAGGACAAGAACTGTAATTGTGCTGAGAGGCAGAACATATGTACAAGGCCTGCCCAAGATGAGCGGCCACCATGTACGCACAGATGGCTGGAGGTGGACGGCAAAAGATCAGAAAGGCACCACAAACCAGCAAGGGAACAGTGTCTGGTGGAAGCCAGAAGGAAAGACAGGCTGGAGCATAGTAGGCCGCAACCAGCGGGGAGGTGCAGCATCCAATCCAAGCTCCTACAGGTCAGGCAGAGGTAATGAAAGAGGAGGGAAGCGAGGTGGGCAAGGAGTGGATTCCTGTAAAAAAAGGAAGTGGAAAACCCTCCAGGACTCCAAAAACACCCAGCAAAGGGGAAACGACACCTGCAAGAGGAGGATATGGGCAGCTCTTTGGGGACTGGTAAAGACCAACTCCCACCCAGTGAGAACTAGGAGGTATACACACCGCCCCACAACCCCAGATAACTGGTTGCAGCGATCCTCTGACAGCCCCGCAGTCAGACAGAGACCTGGAGTGTGCGGACCCTGATCCAAGCCTGATGACACCAGAGTGGGGAAATGTCCTCAGCGTGGAGTTGGACAGCAAACACAGCCCTGCAAGTGTCTAGCAGTTCGCTTATACCACAGGGATGCAGACAGCTACCCCAGAGAGGCAGAACCAACGGCAAATGGACACTGGTAACCTCATAAACTGTTAAAATGGGTATAAAAACTGTCAGTATTAATGTGCATAGCATTAAATCTGCAATGCGATGTGTTTCTACGTTGGTCTTCTTAGCTAATGTTAAAGCCAATGTCCTGTTTCTGCAAGAGCGTGGGATACCACACCTCACTAGCTACAGGAAATGGTTGAGCTTGTGGGCCCAATGGCCCGTCGGTTTGGTCGCGGGGCAACAATAACCGCGCCTCCGGCCTGGGTATCCTGTTCCGAGGAGGCAACTTCACCATCTCCGAGGTTAATGAGGTGTTAGGCAGGCGCCTTCTCTCCACCGACGTCATGTAAAGGAATGCTACCCAGAGACTGATCAATGTGTATGCCCCAGTGGGTAAGAGTGAACAGTTGGCCGTCCTGCAACAGCTTCAACTTTGCTGGCTACGTCCAGGTTGGTCATTCTGACAGGAGACTTGAACTGTATCATTGATGCAGATGGACGATCGGGGGTAGGGTTGTGGGGGTGGAAGTAAACTGGACGCCACCTCCAGACCCCTGATGAAAACGGTAAAAGATGCCAAGTTGCATGACGTCTTCAGCACCCCTGCAGACTGAGCACAGTATACCTTTTCACGGGCAGTCGGGTCTATGTGCTTAAGGATAGATTATTTGTTTGAGTCCCGAACATTCTCCGTCAGATCCACCGACGTCAAGCCGGTGTTCTTCTCTGACCACTGCCTCCTGCTGCCCGACTGTCACCTCCAGGAGGAGAAGCAGTCTGGTAAGGGAACGTGGGAGCTGAACTCAAATCTGTTCACCCCAGGAAACATTGAGGAGCTCAAGGGGAACTATGCAGGTTGGAGAAACATTAAGCCCTCTTTGAGTCTCCAGCAGACTGGTGGGAAACAGTAAAAGGGATCATCAAGAGGTTCTTCATCCTCAAAGGTGTTCAGGATGCGAGAGAGAGGCGGGCAAGACTGTCCCAACTCCAGGAAAGTCTGCTCCTGCTTCAGACGATGGGGGTCAATGTCATGAACGATCTGGAGGTGGAGGGCCAGCAAGACTCGCTCTTTACAACGGAGGCCTCTAAGATAATCTTCCGGGCCAGGGTTCGCTCCATAGAGACGTGAAAATTTTCTTCTTCCAGGAGGTGCACAAAGAATGAAGACGATCACTAACGTCATCTCAGGCTGACTCCATGAGGAACAGCAAATCCTTCTATGCCAGTTTGTATGACTCGAAGCCAACTGACAGCGTGGTCTCCCAGTCGTTCCTGTCCTCTATCACGGAGGTCTTTGACGACAGAACACGGGAGAGGCTGAACCAGCCGTTGTCTCTGGATGAGCTGACCAAGGAACTCGAGTCCTTTGAAAAGAATAAAACTCCCAGAAGTGACGGCTTACCGGTTGAGCTCTATTCTGCTCCGTGGGACTTGATTGGCCAGGACCTGCTGAAGGTGTATGTGAGTATGTTTCTGGCAGGTACTATAAGTGAATCCATGATGAAAGGCATCATCACCCTCATCTACAAGGGGAAGGGGGAGAGGAAAGAAATCAGAAATTGGAGACCAATCTCGCTATTGAATACGGATTACAAAATCTTGTCAAAGATCGTCGCCAACCGGGTCAGGTCTGCTCTGGGATCAGTGATTCATCGTGACCAAACCTGTGCTGTACCGGGCAGGAAGATCGCTGAGAGTCTCGCAATCCTCAGGGAGACGATCGGCTATGTGCAGGACAGAACGTTTAACACCTGCCTCATCAGACTGGACCAGGAGAAAACCTTTGACAGGATATTGCATACGTGTATGAGAGATGTTCTCTCCAAAATGGGCTTTGGGGAGGGAATCAACAATTGGATCAGACTGCTCTACACCAACTTTGTCAGTGCAGTCTCAATCAATGGATGGGAATCAGTTAGCTTCCCAGTAAGATCTAGAGTCAGGCAGGGCTCCCCTCTCTCTCCTGTCTTGTTTGTGTGCTGCATAGAGCCGTTTGCAGAGTCCATCAGGAAGGATGCGAGCCTGAGAGGGGTGACTATTCCTGTCAGTGGGGGCCTACAGGTTAAGGCCTTCCTGTACATGAATGACGTCGCCGTTTACTGTTCGGATCCGCTGTCCGTGCACAGACTCATGTGCATATGTGACCAGTTCAAACGGGCCTTGGAGTCCAAGGTAAACCGAGGCAAGAGTGAGGCCATGCTCTTGAGGAACTGGGCTGACCAATCCTCCATTCCCATCACCATCAGGACTGACCAACTGAAGGTGCTGGGTATTTGTTTCGGCAGGGCTGGGGCGTGTGCCAATCTTGGGAGGTCCGTATCAGGAAACTGAGTCAGAAACTGGGCAAATGGAAGCAACGGTCGCTCTCCATCGCGCGAAAAACCTAGTCATCTGGTGTGAGGCACTATGATTGCTGTTATATGTGGCACAGGTCTAGCCTATTCCCAGAACCTGAGCCTTTGCAGTCACCTGGGACATCTTCCATTTTATATGGCGATCAAAGATGGACTCGATGTATGAAGATCTGGGCAACGGGGGAGAAAACACTCCCAGTGCTACCCTCACACTGATGGCAACCTTTGTGTGCGGCTGTGCGTGGATCCCCCATACGCAAACACCAAGTGTCACTACGTACTGAGATTCTACCTGTCCCCGGTGTTGCAAAGAATGGGCCTGGCCTCGCTGGAATGGAACGCTCCAAGTTGTTGGACCGTTCTGTTTCACCTGTCCTTCATGGAGAAATTTCTGAAGAATACCACCTTTGACCACAAGTCCATCAGGAAGTGGTCAGCACATAGTGTCCTTGAGACCCTTCGGGAAAAGGAGAGGGCGGACCCTGTTGAGCGGTTCCCTGATCAGAATGTCAAAGGCATTTTGCAGAATGCCTCATCGCCAGAACTTTCCAACTCGCACCAAGACATGGCTTGGCTGGTGTTGAGAAGGTCTCTGCCTGTGAGATCCTTTATGCACGCCCTGACTCTATGCCACACCGCACGCTGCCATCGAAGCAGTTGTGGAGGGGACGAGACAGTCAGGCACCTCCTTCTGGAATGTGCCTATGCAAAGGAAATCTGGAGAGGAATGCAATGGTATTTATTGAGGTTTGTTCCGAGCAGTGCCGTGATGCAGGACTCCATTCTCTATCGTCTGTTTCCTGGGATGCACACCAAGACGAACATCAACTGTGCATGGAGGATCAACAACCTAGTCAAAGACGATCATTTGTCTGTCTGAAACCTGTTGATCTTCCAGCTGAAGGAGTTGCCCCCGAATGAGTGTTGCAGACTGGCACATTCCGAGGTCCAGGACTACGTACTGAGGGATGTGCTGAATCTTGGGGCAGCTGCCGCCAAGGCGCGGTGGGGAAAGACCACCGTGCATGTCTGCCCACCAAAGAAGAACAGGGGACCCACTCAGTGAGTGGGCTCCGCTCTCAACTCAGTTTAATATATGAATGGTAAACGTACAGACTTCTATATGTGAAGGATTAATTCCGATCTCTGTGTGTAAAGAAATGCAATGTGCACATATGAATTGCATCATCCAATTGTATAGATCATCAAAATATTTTATGAATAAAGTATATTTTTGATCTAAAAATAAGTGTTACCCTCCTTCCAAAACCAAAACTAAATGTGAAGTGGTCGATTGACATGCTGTACTTAGCAGAGTAGGTAGTAATGCTTTGGTTCGAGAAACTTCAGTAACCAGCAGCTCAGCAAAATGTGCAGGTAAGCTCGGGCGAAGTCCCTTTAATGCTAGTCTGACAGCAGTCGAGAAGGCAGTTAGGGCAGTCACATGTTCTACCTGCGGGATGTGGGTGATCAGGGAGACTTCCACTGTCCCTGATGACTACACGTGTATGGGAAGTGTTCGGGAGCTGTAGCTGGCTGCAATCAGGGTCATCCGAGATACTGAGAACTTCATAGATAAGAGCTTTAGTGAGGTGAGCACACCCAAATCACTTCTTTAGCCTCTTTCTGCAATGACTATTATATCCCGGTCCCATGTAAAGATCCATGCCCTGAGTTCATCTGACTTACTTGTCAGCCCTGTTGCCTTTAAAGAAACGCTATTTAATCCAACAGGCGTTCCTTGCTTCCTGTCATGTTCCAGGCATAGAGTAGCTGGGCGACCACGAGGAATGGCAAACGGAGTAGGCAGAGAGTGCAGGAATTGCCTGTGGCTATTCCCCTTGGAAACAAATATACCATTCGAGATAAAGATTTTGGGATTGGGGGAGTTGATGGGTGTCGGGAAATGATCATTCAAGGGAAAGCACAGTCGCCAGGTTGGTTGCAGGACAACTGGATCTGGGGCACAGCGGGAACGGGTAAAGATAAACAGGGTCTTAGAGGTAGGAGAGTCGATTGTTAGGGGGACGGATTCTAGATTCTGTGGCCTCAAACGGGAATCCAGGATGGTGTGTTACCTCTCAGGTGTCAGAGGCCAGGATGTCTCCGAGCAGCTGCAGAACGTTCTCAAGTGGAGGCTGAGCAGCCAGAAGTCATCATGCACGTTGACACAAATGACAGAGGTAGATATAGGAATGAGGTCCTACAGAGTGATTACAGAGAGCGAGGAGGAAAGTTAAAAACCAGGACCTCGAGAGGACTAATCTCTTGATTACTTCCAGTGTCATGAGCTCGTGAAGGTAAAAATAGTAGAATATGGCAAATAAATATGTGACTAAAGTATTGGTGCGGGGGCAGGGATTCGGATTTTTAGATCATTTGGATCTTTTCTTTGACAAAGGTGACCCGTTCAAGAGGGACAGGTTGCAAATGCACTAGACGGGGGACCAATACCTTCGCAGCCAGTTTTGTTAATGCTACAAGGGAGAGTTGAAACGGGATTGGCATAGGGGGTGGTATCCTCAAGAGCAGGGAGGCATCGGCGATGCTGGAAAAAGATGCAGTAATCAGGATTTGTAATGTGAAAAGATAGGTCAGGCTGGAACAAGACGGGTAACAAGGAATGCCTGTTGGATTAATTTACATTAATTTCAATGCAAAAGGGCTGATAGGTAAGACCGATGAACTCGAGGTGTGGATAGGTACGTGGGACTGGGATAGTATATCTATTACAGAAATATGGCTGACGGGCAGATAGGATTGGCAGCTTAATGTAATAGGATAAAGTGCATTAGGAGGGACAGAAATGGTGGAAAGAGTGTTGGGGGACTTGTATTTCTGATGAAGGGGAGTATCACAAAGAATCAGAGATGAAATAACTAAAGGATCAGACAGGGTGTCTTTGTGGGTGGAACTAAGAAATAAGAAGGGGATGGTGACATTATTGTGGTTGTACTATGGGCCCCCAAATAGTCAATAGTAATTAGAGGAACAAAAATATGTACAGAGATTAGGGAGACTTGCAGGAACAATAGGGTTGTCATAATAGTAGTTTTAATATTTATAACACAGACTGGGATTGCGAGAGCATTCAGGGATTTGATGAGATGGAATTCATTAAGTGCGTCAGGAAAGTTTCCTCAAGCAGTATGTAGAGGGTCCTAATCGGGAAGAGGCAAGATTTGACCTATTCTTAGGAAATAGTGCAGGACAGGTGAGTGAGATGACAGTGGATTCGCAGTTTGGGGCCTGTGAAAATAGTTCTATTAATTTTGAAATAGTTATGGAGAAGGAAGAAAAGAAACTGGTCCGCAGATTCAAGTCCTAAATTGGGGCAAGGTGAATTTTGACGGAATTGTACAGGAGCTTGCGGGGTTGATTGGATTAGTTTGTTTGCAGGCGAAGCGACCTCTGGCAAGAGGAAGCCTTTAAAAGTGAGACAGCTAGAATTTAAGATCTATATGTTCCTGTGAGGGTGAAAGGAAAGTTGACAGGAATGGGGAAACTTGAATGACAGGAGATATTGAGTCTTTGACCAGAAGAAAATGTGGACGTTGGCTCAAGTCCAGGCATTTGGGATCAGGGGAATCAATGGAGGTACACAGGGATACCAGAGTTTAGTGAAGAAGGAAATTAGTAGGGCGATAAAGGGCCTTGACTGAGAAGATCATGGTGAATAGAAAGAGGTTCATTTTGAATATTAAAGGAAAAACATTAGCTTCAGAGAGAGTAGGGCCCTCAAAGACCAAAGTGGACATGTATGTGTGGAACCAGAAGAGATGGGCGATGTCCGGAACAAATATTTCTCCTCTGTGTTTACAGTGGAGAAAGGCATGAATACTTGGGAACTTGGGGAAGTTAGTGGTGGTATCTTAGGGATAGTCCATATCACAGTTGATGAGATGTTGAATGTATTGGAATGTTTGAAGCTGGATAAATCTCATTGTCCTTAACAGATTGATACAAGAAAACTGCAAGGGGCGAGAGAAAAATTTGATGGGCCCTGGCTGATAAATTTGATCATCATTCACCACAGCTGAGATACTTGAAGACGTGAGGATAACAAACGTTATATCTTATTCAAGAAGGACTGAAAAAGCAAATATCTAGAAACTATAGACCAGGAAGCTTAACATCTGTACGTTACTTGAAAATAATATCAGGGATAAGATGGACGTGCAATTGGAAAATTGAATTTGATTCGGAATAGTCAGCATGACTTTATGAGTGGAAGTTTGCACTTGACGAATTTGTTAAAGTTCTATGATGACGTGTCCAGGAAAGTTGACCAGGTCTGGCCGGTAGATGTCGAAACGTGTCGTGCAGTAAAAGCACAGCAGGTCAGGCAGCATCAGAGAGGCAGGAGAATCGACGTTTCACGCATCAGCCCATCATCAGAAATGTCCAAATCAGCGATTTTCCTGATCTCGGATGATGCGTGACCTGCTGTGTGTTTCCAGCACCAAAATTTTCAACATCTACCGTCCAGGCCGAGCCAACTTTCCTGATCACGTCATCATTGAATATTAACTGATCTCCCGCATCTGCAGTGCTTACTTTCTCCAAGGGCAGTAGATTCAATCTATATGGATTTCAGTTACACCATGACAGGATGATGCTTTTCAGGCCTTGGACACACATACACGGTAACAGGAGGAGGCCAGTCAGCCACTGAAGCCTGCAAAACTGTACCCAGAGTAGATCATGCAGTCTATTCAGCTACTTCAAGTTAGTAACACAGGAAATGTAAGAGGTCACCAAGTGACTGGACAATGGGATGGACTGGAATAAGACGATCTCTGTATGGTCCCGCAAACCTGCCCTTCCTTTCAGTAAGGGCACGGCTGATCTGATGTGGGCCGCATTTTCTCTTTCATGCCCAAATCTTTGTAGCACTCAACTCTCTGATGTGTTAATTTTCATTAACACCACGCCGTGCCCCCAAACATTTCAATGATGTAGCTCCCCCTAATTGTCTGGGATACAGAGGCCCCAACATTCACTTCCCTCTGAGAGAAGGAAACACTCTCCACACATATACCATGACTTATTGAAATGAACAATAAATATGAACACAGCGTCAGATTGACTGGCCCTGACATCACGGCGGTATTTGACTGAGCAAGGTGTCAAGGAGACTGAACAAAATTGAACTTAATGGGAATCAGTTGTAAACTCCTCATTGGCTGGATCATCCAGAACACAGTGTGACTGGTGAACACCAATCCTCTCAATCCCTGGATATCTCTGTGGGTGATCCTGAGGGAAACTTTCTCGGCACAAACAATTGCAGCTCGTTCATCAATGTCTTTCCCTCCGTCATACCTTCAGAGCTGGGGATGTTTAGTGATTTCACACAATGCTCAGAACAATGTGTCACCTCCTCAGGAGCTGATGCTTCAAAACCTGGCCAACATTCAAGGTCATGCAGTTAAACTGTCGGGAACATTCATGGAACAGTGCGACCAGACCCTGCACATTCCTGTGGTAAAAAAACGGAGCTCATGCAGCGGCTTAAGCTGGTTTCACAGGAATTTGAGAGAGCCATTCAGACCATCAAAACTATTGGATAAGAACAGACACTGTCCTTTTCGCCTTCTCCAGCCTATTACACAGGAAGCGATTTAAAAAATCTACAAATGTTGAAATGCAAAGTAGACAGTCAGAAGGCTGGAAGAACGCAACAAGCAAGGCAGCATCAGGAGTTGGAGAAGTTAATTGCTTGGCGATAAATATTCTTCAGGACTGGGATGCGGTAAGGGAACTACAGATTAAGAGGCAGGACGTGGAAGGAGGAGGCAGGGTGGTGAGGGGGGATAGATGAACACAGGTAAGGTGGTACCACTGGGTTGGACAATGGGAGAACTGAATCCAGTTGAATCTGAAAGAAGGGTAGCTGGAATGGAAGGGAGGAGAAGGAGGTGGGAATGGAGTTGGGGGATTGGAAGGCAGGTTAATTGAAATTGGAGAACTCAATGTTGTCTGACTTGCCGTGTTCTTCCATGCCCCTGCTTTCCTGCTATTACACAGGAAGATAATGAGCTCAGTCAGTACATCAGCTTGTAAGCAGGAACCAAGGGTCGCCCAATAATGTCCGTGAACCTTTTTTCCCTGGGATCAGAAGGAGGAATATCAGCCCCTTGAAACACTAATGCATGAAGAGAAGAAACTATTCAGCCCCTCCAGACTGTAACACAAAGTAGGATGTCACTGATGCTCCAACATTGAAAACCAATGAACCATAGACTGCACAGACAGACGGGCCCATGTTGTTCCTCCTGGCTCCATTGCTCATGGTGCACACGCGTTATGTTAACGACTCCATGGTTTGCTAACAGTGAGGAGGGACTGCGGACAGTTTGTGCCAGGTCTCAAGGAGGCATCTCCCAGAAGGCAGGCTAGTGTCCTGTATGGAGGTTAGAAGTTGCTGGGAATGGCGAACTCTATCAGAGTCTGGATGCTGACAGGTTCGTGAAAACATAACATTCAGTGCAGGATCACACACCAACTGCGCATTGAGACAGTGACAGTTCATTCAGAGCCTGGAGCTCTCGCTTAACCAACATAACGTCCCACTCAGGTAAGTATGATATCATAGAATCGTAGAGTCTGACAGAACGGAGACAGGCCGTTCAACCCAAACTGGTACATGCTGACCCAAATCTCCATGCATGCTTACCCCATTTCTTACACTTTTCCCACATTCTGCTAATCGTTTTCTCCCTTTCTAGGCGGCACCTGTGGGGGGCATGGTGGCACAGTGGTTAGCACAGCTGCCTCACAGCGCACCAGGCTCGGGTTCAGTTCCCACCTCCAGCAACTCTGTATTTGGAGTTTGCACATCCTCTCCGTGACTGCGTGGGTTTCCTCCGGGTGCTCCGGTTTCCTCTCACAATCCAAAAACGTGCAGGTTAGGTGAATTGGTCCTACTAAGTTGCCCGAGGTGCTAGGTAAAGGGGAAAATGTAGGAGTATGGGTCTGGGTGGGTTACGCTTTGGTGGGTCGGTGTGGATTTGTGGGGCCGAAGGGCCTGTTTCCACACTGTAAGTAATCCAATCTAAGTAAATTATTTGCCTATGGGAAAATACATACTTTATTTAACACTATCAATGTTTTGTTTTGAAAATAATGAGTGTTGTCCATTACCCTTAAGTTTTAATGCAATAGTTTTTTTTCCTTTTGTAGTGATACAGATTATTACCTTCGCAGTGTTCTCATGGTACCATCACCACACGGATTAATCTGGTGAAAATCCTTTACACTGGCTCGCTGTGGCAAGGTGATCGTTTCTTCTAAAGGAGAGATAATCTGTGAACGCTGCCCCAAGTACTTTCTGAACAACAGTCTAGCACGGCAGGAAAGTATTTCACTCCAATTCTTGAATAGTTTTGCAATGAAAGACAGTATAAAATTTACTGTGTTGATCACTTGCTGCCTGGTATGAACTCTGTTTGTGACTTCTGACAAGGAACTTCGCTCATTTTCGCCAACGGCCCTTCTGATTCTTTAACGTTCTAATTAGTTCAAAATTAAGAAGGATGGTATGTTTTACCTAATCATTCTTTTGCCTTGCGAACAGCTGTGTTTCAAGTACAGCAACACCACGATTGCCATTTGAGATGGTCAGAGATGCCAGGAAAGCGATCTCCGAACAGTAGTATCTCCAGTTTATTAATCCGGGGACCCGGGTGCTGACCCCACCCTGGATTCGAATCCCACCATGATAAAAGGTGGCATTTGAATTCAATAAAATCGAATGAAGCTCTGAAACCATTGCCGATTATCAGAAAATCCTACCTGACACTCTAATGTTCTTCAGGGAATGACATTTAGCACATTCAGCTGGTCGGATTGACATGTGAATTCCGCAATGTATTTGGCTCTGAATTGCCCTTCGAAATGGCCAAACCAGCCGCTCAGTTATATTACTCACTATAGACATCAAAGAAATGAAACCGGACGGAACTAAGCATTGACTACTCACAGACCACACACAGCACTGGGTCAGCAAGGCAGCTCACCAACACTTCTCAAGGACAATGAGGAAAGGGAATTAAATACTGGCCCAGCATCCCATTATAAAGGAGGATGATCACACTCAGGGAAGACAGACAAAGGGACATAACTCACTTTAAACAGGAACCTTGATTTATACCCTACATGGGCATGATTTTCAGTAATATGTGAACAGGAGAAAAAATAAATAAGATTAACCTTGTTTTTTTAATTTCCTCATCTTCAATCCCTTTGTTTGCTTATTTTCTTTTATCTCTCGTTTATCTGTCTATTCAACTCACTCCTTGTCCCCTTCATCATAGACATCCCTGTCACCAAAATCAATCACAATATTTTCAAGCTGTGTTCAGTTATGATAGTAGGTCAGCAGACTCGAACTGTCAATTCTATTTTGCCCTCGACCCAAGGGAGCCAAATCTGATCAGTTGCTGCGGCAGCTTCTCGTTCTTTTTTTTTTGTTTCTGATCTCTTGCATCATTCTTTGTTTCATTTAAACTTCAATATTGTTATGACATGGGATGTCTGCATCGTTGGTAAGGGCAGCATTTATTGACCTCACTAAATGCTCTTTACTGTGTGGTCATTCTTTAACACAGTATAGAGCCAATCACATTGTTGTGGGTCTGACGTCTGTCTTAAGACAGTCCGGTAATAATGCTAGATTTCTTTACCAAAGGATATCAGTGCTATAGATAAACGTATTGTCAAAATGCTGGTGGTGTTATTGTAATATTAGTGAAATTATCGTTTATTTCCAATTCCTGTCATTTGAATTTAAGTTCTGACATATCTGAGGTAAGATTTAAAACAACATATTTTGTGCAGTAAACTGGGCCTCTGAATTACATATCCACCGACATCACTTTTCTGACACATTATCCCTGTCAGGAATTTACTTCAGAAACAAGAACAAGGTTGTTATGAACATATTTGTAATGGAAAGTGCGCTTGTAAGAGAACTGGAACCATAAAGTCTGAATTTTAACAAGGCATGGATAATGGTTTATTTAGTATCCGAACTGACGTCAATGTGGGGACTACTGATATTATGGAGCTGGTAGTGGGTAGATTTGGTGATGGAGAAAATACCGAGAAATAAATCAATTAGTTTCCAAAAGGTACTTCGGTATTGTGAACAGTCTTGTTCTCAGATGTTTGTGAGGACGAGCTTGTTGGGCACTTCAGACGTTTGTCGTAATGAGTGGAATTTGCATTTGAAACTGAAGACAATGGATTCTGTCTTTGCCAAATATAGATAACAGAAATAGCAATGAGGTTCACCATAGTGTATGGATTAACAAATGGATAGAGATGAAGAGACTTACCAGGAACACCAACAATAGCGAGCATGAAATAGTAGCCGCATGAATAGTAATCAGTGCACCCATATATCCGATGTGATAATGTGCACCCAGACCATAAAAAGTAGGCAAGACACCAGGATAAACTCCTGTCCATTGTTGCAGCATTCCAGTCTAAAGTTCTTAAAATCTGATCCATTAATGGAACATGCCAGACTATTGTGAAATCTTTATATCTCCTCTCGCTGTCTCTGCAGCTGCTGATTCCTGTTGGTGTTGGAGGTGATGCATCTGCTGCTACAATTGGATAAAGCATTGCATGAAGCTCATTACTATTAGAAGAGGGGTGTCACATCCAGTGCCACAGTTAAAATCCATGGAGACTGGCCTCAATCACAGTCACGGAAAAAACAGATCCAGTTGACTCTTCAGTGTGGTACTTTCCGTTCACAATACGAACTGGACTTGATTGAATGTTAGCATCACCGGCGGTTGGTCACATCTCCCACCACCAATTGCTGTCGTGACGTTAGTGGTGAGGGACAATGAGGATATTTTCCTATCACAAGTTAGATGTTTCTGATGTGTTGTCCGTTTGCAATGATATAACCACCTAAACCTCCCATCACCACCACCCCCAAAACAAACAATCTAGATGTAGTTACCGTACTGATGTCTCCTCCACTAGAACAGGCACGAGCCAATAGATTTTCAGTGGGTATATTTGCCGTGACCATACACAGGAAGTGTGAATCTGTCTGGACATTCCTCTCATTGCTCTAATAAGACAATCTTGTATCTTCAATACACAAACTCATAAACTCACAAACACTGTCATTTTTTGAATTCATTTCAAAGCCAAATGTCACAAATTTTCACAAATCTGGTCCCTTTACAGGGTTATATTGGTCTTGGTCTTTATTTTCAGGGACGATCTAAATGACCCAAGGTTTCAATATGTCTGATTTTTTAAAAGGTTTATTGGCATCTTTTCGTTTATACATAACAGATAATTCATCAGGCAGAACGCTTTCAATTCTTTAAAAAAACCCTGCTTAATCAAAGGATGTGTCCAGCTCTGTAGCTCGGCAGTTCTGTTCAGTTTAGGGGCTAGTTGAGTCAGGGTCACTGTTGAAATTGGATGCTCACTCCCTCCTTCTGCACTTCTGACCTCATAGCCTGCAAGCATTTTGTGTCAGATTTACTGTTTGTGCGAAGGGGTTTGTTCATTGCGATTGTTGCAAGTATTTTGGTGCAGCATCCTTAAGTCGGGATAGCCTGTGCGTTGAATAGGATACTTTATTCAGCTATTCTCCCTTCAGTTCATGCGCTTCATTCTTTAATTTGGGAAACAAATACTGTTTGTTTAAAATACTGCAGTCTGACCAGCTAATTCACTCTGTGAATATCCACTACACAGGTACCTTTTACAAATATAAAGTTACGGTCTGGGGTACTTGCTTAAAAATTTTTGAGGGATTGGACCTGGTCCATAACAGATTGGGGGCCCTTTGCAGGACTTAGGCAGCGAGTGGCAGGTGTTAGTGTCTCTTATATTGTGCGTTGACTTGGCTTGGTAAACAGAGCTTCAGAGAGAAATGGCTCTTGCAGGAACCAAGGATGTTTTGGAGGTGGAAGAATCGACCTTGGGGATTTTACAAAACGCACATAAATCTCAAGCTGCAGGAATTAGGGGACAAGCTGCAGTTGAATCTGCCTCCTATTGTGAGGAAAGATGAGATAATTGTCGCAGTAGCTCTGCATTCAAACTTGCAGGAAACGCCATTGAGATCTGTACAGATGATTAAACTTCTATCACAAATAAAGCAGCTTGTGTTAGAAGCAGAAATGAAGCAGTTTGCGTTGCGACTAAAATTAGAAGAGAAAGAAAGAGGACGAATAGGTTTAATCCAGGAAAGAAAAAAAGAAAAAAATGTTTAGCAGGAGAAAAAGAAAAAGAAAGCACGTTTGAGTTTCAGAGATAGACGTTTAGAATGGAAAGTCAGCTTAAAATGATGGAAATGAAGGCTGAAGGTACGCTTAGGGATCTGGGGAGAATGTGGATGCAAATAAAATGCACATGAACTTGTTCCAGAAGCCTATAAACAACATTTAGGAATCTAAGGAGTGGCCCAGGTCAAACGTATATTGAGTTTGAAAGGATCAAACAAAGTAATTTAGATAGATGGGTGAGAACTTTAAAAATCAAGCAAACCTATGATTCACTTAGAGAGTAACTAATTTGGAGGAATTCCAAACTTCGCTGCCTGAAGTAACTCAAACTCCTGTGGAAGAGCAGAGAGGTAAAACAGCAAGGTTAGCACCTGAACAGGCTGAAGATTATGAAATGGTCCAAAAAACACAGTTTGTCTTCCAGACTCAATTTCAGTCCTTGAGGGATGTAACCTGGGGCAAAGAGAAATCCTCACGTGGAAAGGGATATGTAGATCTCAGTGAAGATCATAAGGATAACTTCCCACAGGGGTAAAAGGGAAACCCAAAAAGAGGGCAAATTAGTTAATAAACTCCGCTGTTTCCATGACAATAAATTAGGTCACAGGAAATCACTCTGTTGTTGTGCTGGAAAAAAAATAGACAGATGTAGGAAAACAGGATAAGCCTGGGAGTTTGTTGGAGTGGCAACAGAAAGCACAGTGGAGCCGAGAAAGCTGCAACAGAGTGTACAAGCTTATCGGAGGTTGGTCAAGGAGGAAGTGCCGAATCTGCTTCTAAAATATACCTTCAAAGGGAAAGTTTATTCACGTAGGCCAGAAGTAACAGGTACAGATGGTGCAATATTAAGGGACACAGGATCCTCTCAGTCTGTGATGCTGAAAGGCGTGGAGATATATACTCTTGAGGGACTATTTCTGGAAAAGGTACTTTTAAAGGAAATTCACTGTGACACACAAAAAAGCACACAGTTATGTTAAGCGAGGATAGATTGTCCAGTGAAGATTGAAGAAATTGTGATAGAAATACTGGACAAACTCTCAGCTCCAGAAATTCAATTTGTCCTTGTAAAGTATGTAGCTGTTTCACCAGTAGGAGTGCTGCCTGCTTTGGTTAAAAGCCAGTGGAGGCACAGGCAACTGATGCAATGCCTTATCCTGGAATATTTTCTGAATGTGGGGTAACAAGGTCCCAATGTCACGAGTTCAACAGGAGAGATAAAAAATATAAAGACAAGTAAGGTGACGTAGCATTTGGAGAGAATCAGATAATTGAGACAAACCAGGAGAAAATAGGTGCTCATGCAAACATGTTCAGTTCAGCTGAACTAATTGATTTACAGCAGAAAGATGAAATTGGTAAGTAGTTGTATCAAAGTAGTTGCATATACATTTGGGATCCTGAATGTATCCCTGAGTGTTATACCTTAAAAATGGTTTCTGCATGAGGAAATAGAAACTATCACAGATTCAAGGAAATGAAAAATGTGCTGAAATTCATCAAATTGAATTGCAAATGGGGTACAGAAAGGAGGTGCAGCAAGTGAAGCCTGAATTGCAACGTGGAGGTTATTTAGGAGTGAGAATAACACAGTCTAAAATGGAAGGCATTTTTACTGGCCTGCATTGCACTAGCATGTTGTTGAATTTTGCCAGACGTCAGGTAATTGGAAAACTACAGGTGGTAATAAAACCTGTATCTTTAGTAACTATTACTGCAGTTGAGGAACTCTTTACAAGAGTTTAATTGATTGGCTAGGTCTCCTATATCAAACAAAAATAAAGTGAGAATCAGTATTTGTTAACAATGATGAATGTGTCTACGAAATTTCCAGAGGCCATTGTATTATGCAACATAACAGCGAAAAGGATTGTTGAGGAAATACTCTTTTCTTAACTATTTACAGACTACCAATAGAGATACAGGGCGATCAAAGTTCCAAATTCACATCCAAACCATTCAAGGAAGTTAAGGGCTGCTCTGTAATAAAACAATTCAAATCTACTGTGAACCATCTAAATCGCAGAGAGCACGAAAAAGGTGATATCAAACATTAACGATCATGTTGAATGCCTATGGTAAGGAGTATCCAGCTGAATGGGGTAAGAGAATTCCATTTGTGCTTTTTGTGATCAGAGATGCACAAAATGAATCGAACAAATTCTGACCATTTTGATTGCGTTATTAAGAGCTAGGACCGTTAAAATTGATTAAGGAGTAATGAGTAAATCAGAATTAAAAGGCCACACTATTGGGATATTTCTCAAATTTTCCAGAACGAATAAAAAGCGCTGGGGATTTGGTAAGATGGCATTTAAAGGTATTGCAGAATGCACCTAAACAGGAAGTGGACAAGAACTAAAATATTTACAGTTTTCCTGTCAGGGATAAAGTATGTGTGCTACTTCCACTGATTGGGTGAATCTTGAAAAGCAAGGACTGATGAAACTTATCAAATGAGAAAGAATATTGAGTAAGGGTAACTACTTGGAAGGGACTCCAGACAGAAAGGAATCTCACAGAGTATGTCATGTGAATATGCTCAAAAGGTATTTCGACAGGGAAGGAGAGCAACAGAAGAGGGTGTTAATGATTACAGTACAGAAGGAAGACCCAAGTTCAGAGGATTCGGAATTGGACATTCCTCAAATTAAAGTGGACAAGGAGGAAGTTGTATAAAATTGGGATAAATTATGGAATAACCTCGCTGAGGGAAAAAAAACGAAATGATCTGAAAGAGTTATTAGTATTATATGGGGAGATATGCGGAAATTAAATGCATAATGTAGAGAAAGGATATGTTGTTCCGATTAAGCAGCATCCTTATAGGCATAATCTTCTGAAGTTGGCTCAGGTTCAGAAGGGGATTGAACACATGTTCGAAGATGACATAATCGACTTGAGTTACACTGACTGGAACTCACCCAAAGTCATGGTACTGGAGACAGATGGTACCCAACGGTTATGTGTGGATTATTGCAAAGTCAATGCTGTTTAAAAAAAAGATGCCTATCCAATTTCGCAGTTGGAAGGTTGCAGTGGGGAAGAAGGTGGGGCAAGCAACTTATATTTGGCATGAAAAACGCCCCGGCCACATTCCAGAGACTAACCAATAATTTGCCAGAGTATCCAAAATGTGCTGTACATTGATGACCTGGCGAATTTTAGTCACTCATGGAAGCATTTATCGGACTTATGTCATGTATTTTGGAAGGCAGGCTTGGTTGTAAACGGAACGCAAAGTTAATTTGCCAAAGCCCAAGTCAATGGTGCTGTGAGATGTCAAAGTGTAGGAATTTAGGAATTTGGGGTATTTCCCACACAGTCGACAAAAGGAGCTGTGCTATGCTTCCTGCGATTAAGTGGAATTTATCAAAGGTTTGTGCCTAAATTTAGCAGTATGGCTGCTCCACTCACTGAAATGCTCAGGAAAGGCAAGAAACGTCAGGCAACACACTGTGAAAAGGCATTTGACAGCACGCAAAATGTGTTAACCACTGTCCGGTATCAGTTAGATCTGATTAAGCAGAGCCTTTCAAGGTGGCTATAAATGCGAGCGATGAAGGAAAACGACGAGAAGATAGAAAGACGTATTAGTTATTATCCAGCAAGTTAAACACTTATTGGTAGAAATAATCAAGAGCTGAGAAAGAGACGTTGAACTTCGTGTTGGCACGACAACATTTCAGTTTTTATATTACCAACAACACATCTGAGGCAACTGTCAGTAATGATCACAAGCCATTGACGTTTTTGGAGAAATTTAAGGACAAAAATGCTAGCCTGATTAGCTCGAGCCTGTAGTTTTAGACAATCAATTTGAAAATTGTGCATGTGGGATGTCTTGAAAACATGATTGCCAAAGCATTGTCCGAACTTGAATGACAGATCAACACACTCAGTGGTATCACACACTGAATTTGGATGTAGTTCTGCAGGTTTGCATTTTTATACTAAGTGAATGCATATATGTGCTTTAGTGTGCTAACCACTATTTTTTGTGATTTTGAGAACTCAATCCATCTTTGGATGGTAATGATTCAGTGTCATATGGTCCGTTGGTTTTGTTGTGCTTGATTTTGTTTTCAGAGAGGTTCTAACCGGCCCAAGGTTCCACCATGTCTTAATTTTGAACGGCTCATTGGGGTCCTTTGGTTTATACCAATCTGATAAAACCGCAAGAAGAAGGCTTTCAAGTCTTAAAAAGAACTGGCATAATCAAGGGGATGTGGCCAGCTCTCTACCTGCGCAGTTTAGTCAGTTCGAAGGTTATTTAAGTCAGAGTCACTGTTAACACTGGACGCAATTCCCGTTCTTCTGTCCTCTGAATTCGTAACCTGTAAGCTTGGATTGTGTAATTTTTAGTCTTTGTGGCAAATGGTTTGTATATTGTGAATGTTGAAAGCAATTTGGAACAGCATCATTAAGTCGGGAAAGCTTGTCAGGTTCGGATCGGATGGGTTATTCGGGTATTCTATAGTCGGTTGGTTGTGTTTCATTACTTAATGTTTTAAATAAATTCTATTTGTTTAAAACTCGGCAGTCTGACCAGCAAATTGACTCTGGGGATATCCACGATACCTTCAACAATTAGCAAATCTACGGTGAGGGTTTCCTGCTTAAAATGTTTTGAGGGGTCAGGCCTGGTCAATAAAAATGTAAAATAATCTTGTTCATCAGAAGTTATGATTTAAAGACTAAGGGAAGGAATGAATATGATATTGGCTATGAGACAGAAAGGATTGGGCCAGCAACTGAGGAGACCCGAGGGGAGTACAGTACTATCTCCCAGTCATGAGTCTTCAACCATCACTCTTTCTGACAAATGGGACGAAATGCAAGGGAACAGATGACCTGTGGTACATGGAATGCCGAGCGACAATGTGGATAGATTGGGACAATTTTAAATGTGTTATAAGGAATTATATTTTATATATAGACTGTTAAATCACATGTTGTTAAATCACATACAGGTTGTTAAGGTTGTTTATATTTTGACAAGATATTCAGAATTGGAAACAGACACAGATAATGTGTGGGGTTACAGTGAGTTGCAGCAGAGTAAGAGTGAGAATACAGCTCGTTCTGAGCTGGTACAGAGATGATGGGCAGCGTGACCGCTATCCTAGCTGCGATTATTCTGAGAAAAAGTTCAGAGCCTGGAGAGACAAGCTTAGTCATAGAACACCCAGACAATATCATAATTACGAAACTAGGCATATTTTATATAAAGTGTAGCTTTCCGTAAAATGTCTTTTAAATCAAAATCAAAGTCTCTAAAATGTCTTTTAAATCTCTTGCTGAGATTTGTGCGTTTATTTTCAGAACTTACAGAAGAAACAGTCTCCAGTATAACACATGTGTCACTAGCACATGTACAGCTAACAGGAACAGGAACGGAGAATAATGTCCAAATAAAACTGGGTTCAACATCCAGAGCCAGCAATAACAGCAAAATATTAGAGATAATGGAAATCTGAAATACAAATGAAAAATGATGGAGAAACGCAACAGATGATGCAGTATCTGGGCAGAGAAACAAAGTTCCCATGTCGAGTTTGATATAAACCTGTTCTGAATAAGTCACATTGGACTCGAAACAGTTAAATGGTTTCTTTCTGCTCCAATACTGCCAGAACTGCAGAGTTGCTCTCCAGCACTTTCAGGCAGAGAGTAATGGTGGGCGGTTGCTTTCTGACTGGAGGCTTGTGACCAGCAGTGTTTCACAGAGGTTGGTTCTGGCTTTTCATTGTTTATCATTTATATAAATGATTTGGATGAGAATATGAAACGCATGGTTTGTAAGTTTGCATATGATACAAAAATTGGTGGCACAGTGGACAGTGAAGGAAGTTTCCTCAGATGACAAAAGGATCTTGATCAAATGGGTCAATCTCCTTGGATGCTGCCTGAACTGCTGTGTCCTTCCAGCACCACTAATCCAGAATATTCTTTCCAGCATCTGCAGTCATTGTTTTTACCACCCTGAAAAATAGCAGACACAGTTCAATCTGGATGAATGCGAGGTGCAGGCAGTAGTGTGTATTTGCTGCTGTCTGATGCACCAGGATTGGGATGATTTTATTCCCCATTTCCTGGGTTCAGCACATCGATGTCCTTCGTGATCTTTGGAGGCTTTACTCTCTCCTGGTTATGTCTTGCTATTAAAGTAGTTGCACAATATCTTTGAGTTATCATTAACCTTTCCTTCCCATGCTATCTCATATCTCTTTTTGACTTTCCTTATTTCTCTCAAAATGGTGCCCCACACTCTCGATATTGATTAAGAGGTTTAATTCAATGAAGTTGTCTGAATCTAAAGTAAGACTTTCTTTTATTCTTGAGTGGAACCTCAATAACTTTAGTCATCCATGGTTCCTTAATCTTAGCAGCTTGACCCTTTACTCTAACAGGAACTTAATGCCTCTCAACTCACATCGTCAGACTGTTGACTGCCTCCCCTTTGTCAGACATTATTTTACCTGCTAAAAGTCTACTCCCATCAAACTTGGAAATTCCTTTTCCCATGCCATTAACATTTATGGTACTCCAATGAAAAAAAGATAATATTAATGGAAGACGTATTATTTTCCCATAATAGTTATGATTGCAAGACCCAAAAGTATTCTTCCATGTTTACTTCAGTCGCTTGCCTTGCATCTTTCACAAAACCAGGTCTCGATTGGCTCCTTCTTTATTAGGATGGTCCACGTACTGATGAAGAAAATTTTCTTGGGCACATTTGACAAATTCTTCGTGATTCAACCCTTTTAACACTATGGTAGTTCCAATCATATTTTTAGAAAATTACAATCCCCATTAATACAACCTTATTAAGCTTACATATATCCGAGATCTCCCTACATGTCTGTTTCTCAATTACTTTCTTACTGTTAGAGAGCATATGTGCAATAACATCAACGTGCTCTTTCCTTTCTTATTTTTAATTTCTATCAATATATTTTCATTGGACGATTTGTCACAAAGGAGCATACTGTGCAATCTCTTCAAAGTGATCTTTGCTTTCTGATTTTTAACACTACCCATGTATTTTACCTGATGATTTTGTGAGAAATGACTTCTCCAGCTGCACTAATAATTTATCCCAAAACCTAAAACGGCAGGCCTCCCCCTCTACACCCACCGTATGCCACTTTATCTATCCATTCAATGACACCTGGCACCTGGAACATTGAATTGACAATCTTGAACATCTCTCAAGCGAAAGTGAGGACTACAGATGTGGAGATTAGAGTCGAGAGTGTGGTGATGGAAAAACACAGCAGACCAGGTAGCATCCGACAAGCAGGGAAATCAACATTTTGGGCAAAAGGCCTTCATCAGCCTTTTCCTGATGAGGGGCTTTTGCCCGAAGCATCGATTTTCCTGCTCCTCGGGTGCTACCTGACCTGCTGAGCTTTTCCAGCACCATACTCTCGACTTGAACACCTCTCCATCAACTTTCAGTCATAAATAATAAATCCCAATCCAATGTTCTTAAACATGCCCTCAGTTCATCAGCTTTCCCCATGAGACCCCTTACATTGGAATAAATGCAATTTAATGCTTCAGAATTATTGTATACGCTGACTCTCTCATCTTTCATTTCTAATGGACGTGGTCTACTCATATTCATAACTTCTCCATCCATCCGATCATTAACACAGACAATTCGAATAACCCTCTTGCCTTCTACAAATATAATTTCTTCATATATAGAGTGAGCCTATCTCCCTACTAAGATATTGGTTTAGATTATACGAATCCTTTTTTAACATGTGTTTTCTATTCCAAAACAAATTCCAATTTCCCAAAAATCTAAATCCCTCAACAACAACCCAGCTCTTCAGCCATTGATTTTTCTCCTTTAACCTTTCGTTCCTCCACCGGTTGGGGTTGGCATTGGCAGTAAACCATGAATCACTACTTCTAAAGTTTTATTTTTAATCGACCTCACCTCATAATTTCACCCTGTACTGCTTTAATCTTTTTTCTAAAAATGTCATTCCTACCAATATGTACAACAATCTATGATTACTCAATCTCACCTGTAACAATGTACATGAAACGTTTAGAGTCATTCTTAAGCCTAGCACAAACCATCATAAACTCATGCTCACTGCCACAGAATCTCCTGCTGATGCCTCTGACTGAAAATCCCACTGTAGCAATAATTCTACCACATCGTCTCTAACGCTGCCTAATATAAAAATCGTTCGAACAATCCAATAACTGACTGCTCCTCCATTTTCCTCAGAAAGACTACGTCCTTAATGAAGGCACAACTCCTTTTTATTAAAAAAAAGATTTATTGTTTCTAAACAAAAACAAAGTTTTGCAGGTTTAAAAAAGAAACCTTTGAAAACATGTGAAAACAGGAAGTGTTAGTTTTGCCTATGCCATTGCTGAGTTTACCATTATTATCTCGCTGTTTTCATCCTCTAAGACCCAATATTTAATTTCAACATTCTTTTACTTTTTGTCTTCTGGGAGAAATGTTACTTATCAATTCTTACGCTTCCTACTCAATTTGCTTCATAGCCATTTTGAGGAATACAAGATAATGAGAGGCATACATTCAGTCGATAGCCAGAGAGTATTTCCCAGGGCAGAAATTGGTAACATGACGGGCCATAGTTTTAAGCTGGTTGGAGGAAAGTATAGAGGGGATATCAGAGGCGGGTTCTTTCCACATAGAGTTTTGAGAGCATAGAATGCGCTGCCAGCAGCAGTTGGAGAAGCAAGGTCATTGGGGGCATTTAAGAGACTGCTGGGCATGCATATGGTCCCAGAAATGTGAAGGTGCATAAATGAGGATCAATGGTCGGCACAAAATCGTGGGCTGAAGGGCTGTTCTGTGCTGTACTGTTCTATGTTCTCTGTTCTATGATGTTGTTTTTAGTAACCGTTTGGTGGCATTTAAAGCATTTTTCTTTAATTCGTTCGTGAGATGAGAGCGTCGCTGGGTTAGACAGAACTCATTGTGCATCCCGAGAGGGCAGTTAAGAAGCAACCAAATTTGTGTGGGTTTGAAGTCATACTTAGGTGAGACCAAGTAAGATTGATGGTTTCCGTCTGAAAGGACTGTCGTGAAACATATGGCTAATTCCAACAATGAGCAATGTTTTCATGTTGAGCAATAGACTCTTAATTTCAGGTTCATATTGAATTTAAATGCCGCCATCTACCCTGACAGCATTTGAACCCGAGTCCCCAGAACATTATCTGGATGAGCAGACAGTGATAATACCTCCAGGCCATCACTGTCAGGTTATTGTTGACTTCCTTGTTAAGCTATGGGTCACTTTTCATCTTTTTACAATTCCTTTTCCACAAAGGATTACACTTCAATTGAGGGGTTTTGATCATGTCCCGAAGTAATTACCACTGTTCTTCAACTGTCCTGCCCTTTAATATTTTCGCCAAGTCCACTTGGGACAATCCCTTCCTCAGGCCAGGAAAGTTATCATTGCCCAAATCTAAACCTCTCGTATGTGACTGACTTCACTGTTTCAAACTGAATGTGAACCTCCAGCATGCTGTGCCACTCTTTCTAAGATGATCCTTGCGACAATATGAGTTATCACGCTTTCTTTATTACATAATACCAAGTCGGTTCTCTGATTGGTTCCATGATATGTTAATCGAAGAAGTAATCCCTCATAGATTCGATAAATCATTCTTTGTGTCTCCCCTTACGAATTGATTAATCCAAACAATAAGCATGTTCAAATTACCCACAATCACTCATGTGCCCTTGTCTCAAGTCATCATAATTCCCTGGTTCATGCTATTCCCTACATTGAAAGTAGTTTGCCAGGATGGGAGTTTGTGGGCTGGAAATGCTCCTTCCAATGGGTTTCTTTAACTGTGTTTTATTTCAAACTGGACTGATTCATCATTTTTGTCCCACGTATTAATATCATTTCTTAATACAGCTTTGACATTACCCTTGACCTATACAGACTGTCCATCTACTGTTCCTCCTTGTCTGAATACTGTGCACCCGTGGGCACTTAACACCCCAGTCCTGACCTTCCTTAAGCACGTTTCAGTAATTCTCCCAATGCCATATCTACTTCTCTCTGTTTGAGCTGTCAGCTCATTCACTTTATTCCAAATATGGCACGCTTTTAGTGAAAAGGTTTTTACATAAGTTCAATTGATGTTTCATTCTTTTTTAATACTTTTGTGCATAGGCTCTCTACCCTTATTTATTCATCCCCAATAATAGTGAGCCTATCATTTACACCAACTTTCTACTCATATTTTTAAATTGTTATGATTCGTGCCCTCAGCATGGTTATTGTACTGGCCCTGCCTGTTTATTCGACCACCCTCTTCTTTCTTTTGAATTTCTGACCGGCTGCTTTGGTTCCCCGCCTCCTGTATTATTAGTTTAAATCTACCTGAGTTGCACGATCACACTGCCCTTTCAGGTTGTTGGGGCCCCTCCAGTAAAGGTGCACACTTTCACTTTTGTAGAGTTCCCACCCGACCTGGAAGCAATCCGAATCATCCAGAAATCAGAAACCCTCCTTCCAGACCAGTTCTTTAACTCGACTCGACTACCTTCCTCTTCCTTCTCTCACTTCCAGGTGCACGGGGAGTAAGCCAAAGAATACAACTCTGGAGATTCTGCGATTATACTCACTCCGAACTCCCGGAACTTGTTTTGCCGAACCTTTCAACCTTTCACTCTTCTTACCTGTGTCATTGGTATCAATGTGAACGACGACCGCTGGCTGTTTCACCTCCCAATTCACGATGCCCTGAGCATGCTCGGCGATACTCTTGATCCCGGCACCGACCGCGCTTTTTATGATTAAATCATAGAATTATAGAATCCCTACATCGGGGAAGCAGGCCATTTCACACGGCACGTCCATGCTGACCTTCCGAAGATTAACTCTCCCTGACCCATTCTCCTACTCTATTACTCTGCATTTACCCATGACCAATATACCTAACCGGCTTGTTGCTGAATACTATTTGGAAAAAAGTAAAAATCCCAGACCCATTCCAACGTGCTATGTTAAATCTGCTTTCTCACAATGGATACTGCCAAAACCACTGAGCATTTCCAGCAACGTCTGGTTTTGTCACCGATGATGATTGTATATTCATAAAAAATCATATGCAACTCAGACTTGAAACAAAGCTAAATTTAAACTCTCAGGAGAAAAGTAAATATTTGGTCGTTAGATGACCCGAGTAAAGGTTCAGTAAATTACTTTTTTTTGGTCCATGAACGTCATTTGTTCATCTTCCCCTTCCATGAATAATGGAGATCATTTTTTGCATCTTCTTTGATATCAGAAAACTTGGAAACGTTGCACTTTTACTCCTTCATATAGGTATGCGATTACATCTTATTCTTTCGTCTTAGTCCAATTAAAGATGATTATTCACAAAACGAACAGAGAGAGAGACACACACAATGTAATACTTTGTCGAAGAATGCCACTAACATTGTAAGTAATTGGAATGATAACTGGAAAGAAGGAAATAACTAAAGGAAAGATGAGAGAAAATGGGTCTTTATTGGAAACAGAAAATACTTTTATGTGAAATTACTAAGTTGATCAAATTTATGAAAAGCTATGCAGGGCAGAAAAAAAGATATTGTTATGAAGGTGTAGAGGTATACTTTACCGTTAAGGGAGACAAGAAGCTGGCACAAAATGTTCTGAAAGAGGTTAAAATGCAACATTTGACTGTGAAAACAGGAGTGATGCGGAGTTGCCCTGGTACAAAAACATATTAAAATTCAATCAGGTAGTTTAAATTATGCACCAACAAACTGAAATCAAATCGAGACTTAAATATAATGTATTTGATGGCATCAATATCAATGAAATGATCCACTGCTTTGTGTTATAAAACTGGACATTTTGAACATTTAAGGGGAGAACTGCAAAAGACATCCACAAAGATAGACAGCGAGTTAAAGAGATCCTGAAGTTTGCATAGCAGAACATCAAAGCCGACCGTGAGTAAAATCTACAGATAAAATCTACAAAGGAGAATCGACAATCTGACTGGTTTTGAAACATGACTATATTTTTTGTAAAGCTTTATTGCGGTTTTTGTTTCATCAGACCAGTATTGTAAAGTGAGAGGTTGAAGATACGTTTAACCCAAGGGAGTTCTAAACAGTGGTTTAGTTTATTATTCTCTGTGGACTTAAATAACAAAATTATTAATTTTACTTTAAATAGTGGCTCTGTAAATGGATCTTTGCCTGTCGAAACTTAAGATTTTATGGCATGAGGTGAACCTTTCTGTGTGGCTGGTTTAAATTAGAGGAACGGTTAACCCTGTCTTATAACAATTTGGGGGCTTTCGTCCGCGATTTGAACAGGTTTAGGCAGATCCTGTTTTGGGTAGATTTGAATAGATTTGAGGTATGAGAAAAAGCTCAGTATATTAAAGCATTTCCACGTTCGTGCCCGAGATCTTCAAACAAAATATCAGTAAGACAACTGGTTCAATTTCGATGACTTGTGGTTGGTTAAATTAAAAGTGAGAGAAATGGCTCTTAAAAAAATTAAGAGGTGTTTGAAGATGATTCTCAATTTTTCCAAGAAAGTTTAGAAAGAAAAATAAACTCAAAGCCTTTCGAATTAGCAAAGAACATAAATTTGCATTTAACCAAGGACAAAAGTAAATCTGAAAATGTCAGGGATATACTCAAACGCTAAGGTATTTCAGAGAAACAGACAAGGGCAGGAGAGTGAGAAAAACTTACATTATAATTGAGGAAAATGGAGTTTAAAAATAAACAAAGGAAGAGAGAAAGAGAGAGAGAGAAGAAACAGAAAGCAAGAGAGAAGCGAGAGAGGGGCAAAGGGGAGAAGGTTCATAACTGAGCAAAGAAAGAAGAAAAGGAGAAAAGAGAAAGAGAAGGATTTTAGTTGAGCAAAAAGAGCGAGAAGTTGAACTTGAACGTACGATTTAGTCAACAAAGTCAAAGTAATAGGATGGAGATTAAAAGGGAATTGGTGATACATACAGCTATGTCAAAACGCTGCTACATTTTGATGAGAAAGATTTTGAAGCCTTCTTTGTTTCATTGAAAACTTGGCTAGGCAGTTGGAATGTTCCAAGTAATTATGGGTAATGCTAGTTCAGACTAAACTGGTAGGCAGAAAGAGTGAGGTATTTGCTCCGGTGTCAGAAGAGGGATGAAGAGAGGAGAAAGTGAGGACTGCAGATGCTGGAGATCAGAGCTGAAAATGTGTTCCTGGAAAAGCGCAGCTGGTCAGGCAGCATCCAAGGAGCAGGAGAATCGACGAATCGGGCATGAGCCCTTCTTCAGGAATGAGGAAAGTGTGTCCAGCAGGCGAGATAAAAGCGAGGGAGGACGGACTTGGGGGAGGGGCGTTGGAATTATGATAGGTAGAAGGAGGTCAAGGTGAGGGTGATAGGCCAGAGTGGGGGTGGGGGCGGAGTGGTCAGGAAGAAGATTGCAGGTTAGGAAGGCAGTGCTGAGTTCAAGGGATTTGTCTGAGACAAGGTGCGGGGAGGGGAAATGCGGAAACGAGAGAAATCGGAGTTCATCCCTTGTGGTTGGAGGGATCCTAGGCGGAAGATGAGGCGGTCTTCCCCCAACCGTCGTGTTGCTACAGTCTGGCAATGGAGGAGTCCAAGTACCAGCATGTCCTTGGTGGAGTGGGATGGGGAGTTGAAGTGTTGAGCCACGGGGTGGTTGTGTTGGTTGGTCCGGGTGTCCCAGAGGTGTTCTCTGAAACATACAACATAGAACATAGAAAAATACAGCGCAGTACAGGCCCTTCGGCCCTCGATGTTGCGCCGACCGAAGACTACCTCACCGACACTCGCCCTATAACCTCCATATGCTTGTCCAATGCCCGCTTAAATGACCATAAAGAGGGAGAGTCCACCACTGATACTGGCAGGGCATTCCATGAACTCACAACCCGCTGAGTAAAAAATCTACCCCTAACATCTGTCCTATACCTACCACCCCTTAATTTAAAGCTGTGTCCCCTAGTAACAGCTGACTCCATACACGGAAAAAGGTTCTCACTGTCTACCCTATCTAAACCCCCAATCATCTTGTACACCTCTATCAAATCTCCCCTAAACCTTCTTTTCTCCAATGGGAAAAGTCCCAAGTGCCTCAGCCTTTCCTTATACGATCTTCCTTCCATGCCAGGCAACATACTGGTAAACCTCCTCTGCACTCGTTACAATGCCTCCACATCCTTCCTTTAGTATGGCGACCAAAACTGTACACAATACTCCAGATAAGGCCGCACCAGAGTCTTATACAACCGCAACATGACCTCAGGACTCCGGAATTCAATTCCTCTACCAATAAAGTCCAGTACACCATATGCCTTCTTCACAGCACTATTTACCTGGGTGGAAACTTTCAAAGAGCTGTGTACATGGACACCAAGATCCCTCTGCTCATGCACACTACCAAGTAGTCTACCATTAGCCCAGTAATCCATCTTCTTGTTACTCCGACCAAAGTGAATGACTTCACACTTAGCTATATTGAATTCCATTTGCCACCTTACTGCCCAGCTGTGCTTTTATCTGTATCGCGCTGTAACCTGCCACATCCTTCTTCGCTGTCCACAACACCACCGACTTTCGTGTCATCCGCAAACTTGCTCATCCAGCCTTCAAGGCCCTCCTCCAGGAGATTTATAAAAATGACAAACAGCAATGGTCCCAAAACAGATCCTTGTGGAACACCGCTAGTAACTGCGCTCCAAGTTGACCCTATACCATCAACTACTACCCTCTGTCTCCTTCCAGCCAGCCAATTCTTAATCCAAACCTCGAATGCACCCTCAATGCCTTACCTCCGGAATTTTTTGCATTAGCCTGCCATGGGGTACCTTATCGAACGCCTTGCTAAAATCCATATACACCACATCTACTGCTTTGCCCTCGTCCACTTCCTTGGTCACCTTCTCAAAGAATTCAATAAGGTTTGTGAGGCACGACCTGCCCTTCACAAAACCATGCTGACTATCTTTGATCACATTATTCCTATCCAGATGTTCATAAATCCAATCCCTTACAATTCTCTCTAAGACTTTGCCCACAACAGAAGTAAGACTCACTGGCCTATAGTTACTCGGGTTATCCCTGCTCCCCTTCTTGAACATGGGGACCACATTCGCTATCCTCCAGTCTTCTGGAACTATTCCCTTGGAAACGTTCCGCAAGTAGGCAGCCTGTCTCCCCAATACAGAGGAGGCCACATCGGCTGCACCGGATGCAATAAGTGATGTGCGTGGAACTGCAGGATAATTTGTGGGGGATATGGAAGGATCCCTTGGGGCCTTGGAGGGAAGTAAGTGGGGAGGTGTGGCGCAAGTTTTGCATTTCTTGTGGTTGCAGAGGAAGGTGCCAGGAGTGGAGGTTGGGTTGGTGGGGGGTGTGGACCTGGCGAGGGAGTCACGGAGGGAGTGGTCTTTTCGGAACGCTGATAGGGGAGGGGAGGGAAATATATCCCTGGTGGTGGTATCCGTTTGGAGGTGGCAGAAATGACGACGGATGATATGCTGCATTTGGAGGTTGGTCGGTTGGTCGGTGAGGAACAGTGGGGTTCTATCCTGGTGGCGATTGGAGGGGGGGTTAAAGCGCAGAGGAGCGGGAAGTGGATGTGATGCGGTGGAGGGCATCGTCGATCACATCTGGGGGGAAATTGTGGTCTTTGAATAAGGAGGCCATCTGGGTTGCATGGTAATGGAACTTGTCCCCCTGGGAGCAGATACGGCGGAGACGAAGGAATTGGGAATATGGGACGACGTTTTTATAGGAGGCATGGTGGGAGGAGGTGTAGTCTAGGTAGCTGTGGGAGTCGGTCGGTTTATAGTAAATGTCCGTGGTGATTCGGTGGCCTGAGATAGAAATGGAGAGGTCTAGGAAGGGGAGGGAGGAGTCTGAGACGGTCCAGGTGAATTTGTGGTCGGGGTGGAAGGTTTTGGTAAACTGGATGAAATGTTCAACCTCCTTGTGGGAGCACGAGGAAGTGCCGATACAGTCATCGATGTAGTGGAGGAAAAGGTGGGATGTGGTGCAGGTTTGTGAGAGGATGGGGTTGCAGGTGGTAGATGGGAGATCCCCTGTGGTGATGAGGTTTTGTATGGCTTGGGAGCTGATGGTTTGGTGGTGGGAGGTGGGCTCAGGGTCAAGGGTCAGTCGGAAGAGGTGTCGGCAAGCTGGCGTTTAGCCTCAGCAATGTAAAGATCGGTGTGCCAAGCTACCACCGCGCCTCCTTTGTCGGCTGGTTTCATAATGAGGTTTGGGTTAGAGTGGAGGGAGTGGAGGGCCGCATGTTGTGAGGGTGAGAGGCTGGAGTGGGTGAGAGGGGTTGACAGGTTGAGGTGGTTAACGTCGCGGTGGCAGTTGGCTATGAAGAGATGGAGGGCAGGTAAGAGATCAGCACGGGATGGACAAGTGGATGGGGTGTGTTGGAGGCGGAAGAAGGGGTCGTTAGAGGGTGGGCGAGAATCCTGATTGAAGAGGTAGGCGCAAAGGCGAAGGCGCTGGAAGAAATGTTCGATATTTCGCCACGTGTTGAACTCATTAAACCGGGAGCGCAGACGGATGAGAGTGAGGTCTCTGCTGAAGATTATCCCAGGCAAAAAGTGACAGATTGTAGTTGAATACAATTCTGCTCCTACTGCTGCTGTGTTCGACAGCACCAAATCAATGTCAGGAATTTTCTGTTTCAGAATGTTCAGGAAGTTAGATTATTGAAAACATTTACAGAGGATATTTGACTTGGAAATGAATTGAGAAGAATGAAGAATTAATGGTAAAAGATGAGTTATAAAGTCATCGATCCTGAGAGTCATGAAATATGCAAACATACCCTTCCAATAATCCACACGGAATCAGCCAACACCGTTAAGTTTGGGAACTAAGACTATCACCGAGCTGTACTCGGTCGGGCTTAGTTTGATGATGTTCTCCTTCAGCATGGCCTCCATATCCTTTTGGACCTGTCTGGCTTTGAAAGGATTAAGCAGATATGGGTTTTGTTTTATCAGAACAGTATTCCCAATGTCGACTTCGGGTACAATAACATTAGTCCTCCTCATGTGATTCTTTCATATGTCCTCATATGTCCTCATAGTGCATTAACAAACTTTTCAGCTGCCTTCTATGCTCCTGAGACAGATAGTTTATGAATCTGTCCCAATGCTCAAGGACATCTTCATTTTTAACATATTTTGTGGAATATCAAAATCCACAACATTTGGATTTCATTTCTCACTGTGTCAGGCACTTATTAACACCTGTTTCTCCAGTTCTCTCTCCCCTCTACTTTTCAGGAGGGGACCTATGCACTCATTTATAACCCACATGAACGGGTATTCGATTCTGGGAATTGACAGTAGAGATGCTATTTTCATTACTGTCTGTGGTCAACCTCCCATTTGGTATATATGACGCAGATGCCAAAAGTTAACCACATCTTTGTGCATTGCAGTTTAATAACATTTTTTTTGTCCCTTAGCCTGTGTCTTTCTACACGAGATGACCTCCCACTGGTAGTTCATGTGCTACCCTAACACTTCTCTTCTCTATGTTCGCGGCAAAACAATCTGGTGTACTTCGGCACATTCCTCCTCTGCAGTAAATTGCCATGGTCTCCATTTCCGTCTTAGGATTCTATCTTTTAGATAACAACCCTCAGTAATATCTTTGCCTTCTTTTCAGAGTATGCATCCACATATGTATCTTTTATCATCTTGTCTGTCTGTTGCAAATCCCTTCGGCTTTCATGACTGAACACTTCTGTCTGACCTTCAAGTTTTGCCTGCACCATTACGTCAAACAGGGTGTCCGCCAACTGATCATCAACTCTTTCATCTTTGTCTTTAATTTGCGTGCTTCAGCTGTGACTTATTACAGTGGGATCTGGTTACTGTGCATTCTGGGAAAATACCAGTATACTTCTGTTTTAACTTCTCAATTTCCTGGTCCATCTTCGGCTTTTCTACAACAAGCAGTGTTGCTCCCAACTTGGATCCTGCGAAATCGTTCCCAAGAACAAACTGGATTCCTGGAACACACACTCTTTCAGTCACTCACACGGTTTCCTTTAATACTTCCACTAGTGCTACTGATTTAGCTTCTTTTACCACATCTTTTTCCACAGTGACTTTTTTAACGACCTGCGCTGTGACCTTACATATCCCAACTTATGGCAGTGATGTAACTTTTCCTAGTGCACTTCTGAATCGACCGTCACTGGCATTTTCCATGTCCCAATCTATTACAGTGAATACATCTGAAGCCTTTCACCTTATGCCCACCTTCTTAGGCATCTTCTTTAACCTGTGGAAAAACTCTTATCCTCTTCCTTTAATAGTGTAGCATCTCCACTTCTCCCAAATTCGATCCCTCGCAGGATGAAATTTTGTTTGGAAGTTTGTCTTATGCAGCACAATGTATTCATCTGCTAATTCGCCTGCTCTTCTCAATTGCTGAAATTTCCGCTCCATTACGTGATTTCTTATTATCTCTGGAAGTGAATTTTTCAACATCTTCAGGAGAATAATCTCCATGACAGCCTGATATTCCTCTTTAAAGCAAGCATCCATCTATCAAAATGCCTATGTTTAATTCTTTCAAACTCAACATAAGTCTGACCTGTTTCCTTCTTAATGTTTTTGAACTGCTGTCTACATGTCTCTGGTACCAATTTGTGAGCACTTAAAATTGCTTGTTTGACATCTTCAGGGTCTCTTGATCCCTCTGAGCAGGAGAATCGATGTTTCGGGCATAAGCCCCTCTTCAGGAATGAGGAAAGTGTGTCCAGCAGCCTAAGATAAAGTGTAGGGAGGAGGGACTTGGGGGAGGGGCGTTGGAAATGCGATAGGTGGAAGGACTATCAAAACGGCAGACAAGGGAGGCGCAGGAATAGATTGGCGCACTGACCTTTACACCACTGAGGCTAAACGTCAGCTCCTCCATGATTTTCGCTTCCCTGGTCTCCAACGCTTTATCTTCACCATGGACATCCAGTCCCTGTACACCTCCATCCCCCATCACGAAGGACTCAAAGCCCTCTGCTTCTTCCTTTCCCACCGTACCAACCAGTACCCTTCCACTGACACCCTCCTTCGACTGACTGAACTGGTCCTCACCCTGAACAACTTCTCTTTCCAATCCTCCCACTTCCTCCAAACCAAAGGAGTAGCCATAGGCACCCGCATGGGCTCCAGCTATGCCTACCTCTTCTTAAGATATGTGGAACAGTCCATCTTCTGCTGCTACACTGGCACCAGCCCCCACCTTTTCCTCCACTACATCGATGAATGTATCGGCACTGCCTCGTGCTTCCACGAGGAGGTTGAACAGTTCATCCACTTTACCAACACTTTCCACGCCGACCTCAAATTCACCTGGACCGTCTCAGATTCCTCCCTCCCCTTCCTAGACCTCTCCATTTCTATCTCGGGCAACCGAATCAACAAGGACATTTACTGTAAACCGACCGACTCCCACAGCTACCGAGACTACACCTCCTCCCACCTTGCCCCCTGTAAAAACGCCGTCCCATATTCCCAATTCCTTCGTCTCCGCCGCATCTGCTCCCAGGAGGACCAGTTCTAATGCTGTACAACCCAGATGGCCTCCTTCTTCAAAGACCGCAATCTCCCCCCAGACGTGATCGACGATGTCCTCCACCTCATCTCCTCCACTTCCCGCTCCTCTGCCCTTTAACCCCGCCCCTCCAATCGCCACCAGGATCGAACCCCACTGGTCCTCACCTAACACCCCACCAACCTCCATATACAGCGTATCATCCGTTGTCTTTCTGCCACCTCCAAACAGACCCCACCACCAGGGATGTATTTCCCTCCCCTCCCCTATCAGCGTTCCGAAAAGACCACACCCACTGTGATTCCCTCGTCAGGTCCACACCCCCCACCCACCCAACCTCCACTCCTGGCACCTTCCCGTGCAACCACAAGAAATGCAAAACTTGCACCGACACCTCCCCACTTACTTCCCTCCAAGGCCCCAAGGGATCCTTCCATATCCCCCACAAATTCACCTGTAGTTCCACGCACATCACTTATTGCATCCGGTGCACCCGATGTGGCCTCCTCTATATTGGGGAGACAGGCTGCCTACTTGCGGAACGTTTCAGAGAACACCTCTGGGACACCCGGACCAACCAATCCAACCACCGCGTGGCTCAACACTTCAACTCCCCACCCCACTCCGCCAAGGACATGCAGGTACTTGGACTCCTCCATTGCCAGACTGTAGCAACAGGACGGTTGGAGGAAGATCGCCTCATCTTCCGCCTGGGAACCATCCAACCACAAGGAATGAACTCAGATTTCTCCAGTTTCCGCATTTCCCCTCCCCACACCTTGTCTCAGTCAAATCCCTCGAACTCAGCACCGCCTTCCGAACCTTCAATCTTCTTCCTGACCACTCCGCCCCCAACCCCACTGTGGCCTATCACCCTCACGTTGACCTCCTTCCACCTATCGCATTTCCAACGCCCCTCCCCCAAGTCCGTCCTCCCTCGCTTTTATCTCGCCTGCTGGACACACTTTCCTCATTCCTGAAGAAGGGCTCATGCCCGATTCGTCGATTCTCCTGCTCCTTGGATGCTGCCTGACCAGCTGCGCTTTTCCAGGAACACATTTTCAGCTCTGATCTCCAGCATCTGCAGTCCTCACTTTCTCCTCTCTTCATCCCTCGTCTGACACCGGAGCAAATACCTCACTCTTTCTGTCTACCAGTTTAGTCTGAACTAGCATTTCCCATAATTACTTGGAACATTCCAACTGCCTAGCCAAGTTTTCAATGAAAAAAAGAAGGCTTCAAAATCTTTCTCATCAAAATGTGTCAGGGTTTTGACATAGCTGTATGTATCACCAATTCCCTTTTAATCTCCATCCTATTACTTTGACTTTGTTGACTAAATCGTACGTTCAAGTTCAACTTCTCGCTCTTTTTGCTCAACTAAAATCCTTCTCTTTCTCTTTTCTCGTTTTCTTCTCTCTTTGCTCAGATACGAACATCCTCCCATTTTCCCCTCTCTCACTTCTCACTTGATTTTTGTTTCTTCTCTCTCTCTCTTTCTCTCTCCCTTTGTTTATTTTTAAACTCCATTTCCCTCAATTATAATTTAAGTTTTTCTCACTCTACTGCCCTTGTCTGTTTCTCTGACACACCTTGGCGTTTGAGTAAGTCCCTGACATTTTCAGCTTTACTTTTCTCCTTGGTTAAACGCAAATCTATGTTATTTGCTAATTCTAAAGGCTTTGACTTTATTTTTCTTTCTAAACTTTCTTGGAAAAATTGAGAATCATCTTCAAACACCTCTTAATTTTTTTAAGAGCTATTTCTCTCACTTTTAATCTAACCAACCACAAGTCATCGAAATTGAACCAGTTGTCTTACTGATGTTTTGTTTGAAGATCTCGGGCACGAACTTGCAAATATTTTAATATAATAGGCTTTTTCTCATACCTCTAATCTATTCAAATCTACCCAAAACAGGATCTGCCTAAACCTGTTCAAATCGCGGACGAAAGCCGCAAACTGTTATAACACAGGGTTAACCGTTCCTCTAATATAAAACCAGCCACACAGAAAGGTTCACCTCATGCTGAAATATCTTAAATGTCGACAGGCAAAGATCCATTTACAGAGCCACTATTTAAAGTAAAATTAACAATTTTGTTATTTAAGTCCAACAGAGAATAATAATATCAACAACTGTTTAGAAGTCCCTTGGGTTAAAAGTATCTTCAACCTCTCACTCTACAATACTGGTCTGATGAAACAAAAACCCCGATAAAGGTTTACAAAAAATATAATCATGTTTCAAAACCAGTCAGATTGTCGATTCTCCTTTGTAGATTTTCTCTGTAGATTTTACACGGTCGGCTTTGATGTTCTGCTTGTGCAAACTTCTTATAGACAGGTGCCTTCAGGAAGCTCTTCAATTCGCTGTCTATCTTTGAAGATGTCTTTAGCAGTTCTCCCCCTAAATGTTCAAAATGTCCAGTTTTATACCACAAATCATTGGATCATTTCATTGATATTCATGCCATCAAATACATTATATTTCAATCTCGATTTAATTTCAGTTTGTTGGTGCATAATTTAAACTGTCTGGTTGAATTTTAATTTGTTTTTGTTCGATTACAACTCAGCATCCGTATTGTTTTCATAGTCAAATGTTGCATTTTAACTTCTTTCAGAACATTTCGTGCCAGCTTCTTGTCTCCCTTAACGGTAAAGTATACCTCTACACCTTCATAACAATATCTTTTTTCTGCCCTGCATAGCTTTTCATAAATTTGATCAACTTAGTAATTTCACATGAAAGTATTTTCTGTTTCCAATAAAGACCCATTTTCTCTCATCTTTCCTTTAGTTATTTCCTTCTTTCCAGTTATCATTCCAATTACTTACAATGTTAGTGGCATTCTTCGACAAAGTATTACATTGTGTGTGTCTGTCTTTCTGTTTGTTTTGTGAATAATCATCTTTAATTGGACTAAGATGAAAGAATGAGATGTAATCGCATACCTATATGAAGGAGTAAAAGTGCAACGTTTCCAAGTTTTCTGATATCAAAGAAGCTGTAAAAAATGATCTCCATTATTCATGGATTGGGAACGTGAACAAATGACGTTCATGGACCAAACAGAAGTAATTTACTGAACCTTTACTCGGGTCATCTTACGACCAAATATTTACTTTTCTCCTGAGAGTTTAAATTCAGCTTTGTTTCAAGTCTGAGTTGCATATGATTTTTTATGAATATCAAATCATCATCGGTGACAAAACCAGACGTTGCTGGAAATGCTCAGTAGTTTTAGCAATATTTGTTGTGAGTAAGCAGATTTAACATACATGTTAGAATAGGTCTGGGATTTTTACTTTTTTGCCAATAGTATTCAGCAACAAGTCAGTTAGGTACATTGTTCATGGGTAAATGCAGAGAAATAGAGTAGGGGAATGTTTCAGGGTGAGTTCCTCTTTGGAGGGTCAGCATGGACGTGCCGTGTGAAATGGCCTGCTTCCCCGATGTAGGGATTCTATAATTTTATGATTTCTTCATAAAAAGTGCGGTCGGTGCCAGGATCAAGAATGTCTCCGAGCATGCTCAGGGCATAGTGAATTGGGAGGGGAAACAGCCAACGGTCGTCGTTCACATTGATACCAATTACATAGTTAAGAAGAGTGAAAGGTTGAATGGTCCCTGCAAAGAAAGTTCCGGGAGTTAGGAGAGAGGATAAACGCAGGATCTCCAGAGTGGGAGATGACTTGGGATTACTCCCCGTGCACCTGGAAGTGAGACAAGGAAGAGGAAGGTATTCGAGTCGAGTTAAAGAGCTGGTCTGGGAGGAGGGTTTTGTTTTATCAGAACAGTATTCCCTATGTCTTCGTTTACAATAACATTAGTCCTCTTCATATGATTCTTACAAATGTCCTCATAGTGCAAAAACAAACTTTTCAGCTGCGTTCTATGCTCCTGAGACAGATAGTTTATTAATCTGTCCCAATGCTTGGGTGCACAGTATTCAGACAAGGAGGAACAGTAGATGGACAGTCTGTATAGGTCAAGGGTAATGTCAAGGCTGTATTAAGAAATGATATTAATACGTGGGACAAAAATGATGAATCAGTCCAGTTCGAAATAAAACAAATTTAAAGAAAACCATTGGTTGGAGCATTTTCATCCCACAAACTCCCATCCTGGCAAACTACTTTCAAAGTAGTGAATAGCATGAACCAGGGAATTATGATGACTTGAGACAAGGGCAGATGAGTGATTATGGGTAATTTGAACATGCATATTGTCTGGATTAATCAATTTGCAAGGGGAGACACAAAGAATGATTCATCGAATCTATGAGGGATTACTTCTTCGATTAACATATCATGGAACCAATCAGAGAACCAACTTGGTATTATGTAATAAGGAAGGCGTGATAAATCATATTGTCGCAAGGATCATCTTATAAAGAGTGGCACAGCATGCTGGAGGTTAACATTCAGTTTGAAACAGTGAAGTCAGTCACATACGAGAGGTTTAGTTTTGGGCAATGATAACTTTCCTGGCCTGAGGAAGGGATTGTCCCAAGTGGACTTGGAGGAAACATTAAAGGGCAGGACAGTTGAAGAACAGTGGTAATTACTTCGGGACATAATCAAAACCCCTCAACTGAAGTGTAATCCTTTGTGGAAAAGCAATTGTAAAAAGATTAAAAGTGACCCATAGCTTAACAAGGAAGTCAACAATAACCTGACAGTGATGGCCTGGAGGTATTATCGTCGTCTGCTCATCCAGATAATGTTCTGGGGACTCGGGTTCAAATGCTGTCAGGGTAGATGGCGGCATTTAAATTCAATATGAACCTGAAATTAAGAGTCTATTGCTCAACATGAAAACATTGTTCATTGTTGGAAATAGCCATATGTTTCACGAGAGTCCTTTAGGGTCGGAAACCATCATTCTTCCTTGGTCTCACCTAAGTATGAATTTAAACCCACACAAATTTGCTTGCTTCTTAACTGCCCTGTCGGGATGCACAATGAGTGCTGTCTAACCCAGCGACGCTCTCATCTCATGAACGAATTAATGAAAAACGCTCTAAATGCCACCAAACGGTAACTAAAAACAACATCATAGAATAGAGAACATAGAACAGTATCGCACAGAATAGGCCCTTCAGCCCACGATGTTGTGCCGACCACTGATCCTCATGTATGCACTTTCAAATTTCTGGGACTATATGCATGTCCAACAGTCTCTTAAATGCCCCCAATGACCTTGCTTCCATAACTGCTGCTGGCAGTGCATTCTATGCTCTCACAACTTTCTGTGTAATGAACCAGCCTCTGACATCCCCTCTGTGCTTTCCTTCAACCAGCTTAAAACTATGACCCCTCGTGTTAGTAATTTCTGCCCTGGGAAATACTCTCTGGCTATCGACTCTATCTATGCCTCTCATTATCTTGTATTCCTCAAAATAGCTGTGAAGCAAAATGTGTAGAAAGCGTAAGAATTGATAAATAACATTTCTCCCAGAAGACAAAAAGTTAAAGAATGATAAGATTACATATTGGGTCTTAGAGGATAAAAACAGCAAGATCATGTTGGTAAACTCAGAAATGGCATAGGCAAAACCAACACTTCCTGTTTTCACATGTTTTTAAAGCTTTCTTTTTTAACCGTGCAAAACTTTGTCTTTGTTTAGAAACAATAAAACGTTTTTTTAAAAAAAATAATAAGGAGTTGTGCCTTCATTCCGGAGAGTGCTGGCTGTTTTTCAGCTCAGGAGAAGACTTTTCTTCTAGGAATATATTGAAGATGAATATTTATATTAAGTTAATTAGCCAAAGAGTTGATTATATTTAATTTTTATATGTTTGATGGGCATAGGTTTTTTTTCTTCCATTTTAACGTTATTATCCATAGGTAATGAAAGGTGTTGTGTAAAATCCTGCTTCTAGGCATAATGTTATTTAGGCCACAGAGAGGTTGGCGAGAAGATTTAGAAAAAAAGTACCCAGCAAAGCAGTGAGATAAATGGTGACTGTCAGGAAAGATAAGAAGGTAGTTCAAAGTTTCTGGCGACTATTCCTCTATCAAAATGATTTTCACCTTTTGGAACTTTGAAGGACATTTCGTTCTGAGGAAAATGGGGGAGCAGTCAGTTATTGAATTGTTGGAAAGATTTTTATATTAGGCAGCGTTATAGACGATGTGGTAGAGTTATTGCTACAGTGGGATTTTCAGTCAGAGGCATCAGCAGGAGATTATGTGGCAGTGAGCATGAAATTAGGATGGTTTGTGCTAGGCTTAAGAATGACTCTAAACGTTTCATGTACATTGTTAAAGGTGAGACTGAGTGTTGTACATATTGGTAGGAATGACATTTTTAGGGAAAAGATTAAAGCAGTACAGGGTGAATTTATGAGGTGAGGTAGCTTAAAAATAAAATTTTAAAAGTAGTGGTTTGTCGTTTTCCTCCAATGCCAACCCCAACCGGTGGAGGAACGAAAGGCTAAAGGAGAAAAATCAATGGTTGAAGAGCTGGGTTGTTGTTGAGGGATTTAGATTCTTGGGAAATTGGAATTTGTTTTGGAATAGAAAACAGATGTTCAAAAAGGATTCATATAATCTAAACCAATATCTTAGCAGGGAGATTTGCTCACTCTATATAGGGAGAAATTATATTGGTAGAGAAGGCAAGAGGGTTATTCTAATTGTCTGTGTAATGGACGGATGGATGGAAAAGTTCTGAATGTGAGTAGAGCACGTCCATTAGAAACGAAAGATGAGAGAGTCAGAGTATGCAGTAATTCTGAAGCACTAAATTGCATTTATTCAAGCGCTCTCATGGGGAAGGCTGATGAACTCAGGGCATGTTTAAAAACATAGGATTGGGATTTCATATTCATTACTGAAAGTTTGTGGAAAGCTTTTCCAGTCGAGAGTATGGTGCTGAAAAAGCACAGCAGGTCAGGCAGCACTCGAGGAGCAGGAAAATCGATGCTTCGGGCAAAAGACCCTCATCAGGAAAAGGCTGATGAAGGCCTTTTGCCCAAAACGTTGATTCCCCAGCTCCTCTGGTGCTGCCTGGCCTGCTGTGCTTTTCCAGCACCACACTCTCGACTCTAATCTCCCCATCTGTAGTCCTCACTTTCGCCTGAGAGATGCTCAAGACTGTCAATTCATTGTTCCAGGTGCTTGGTGTCATTGACTGGATAGAAAAAGTGGCATACAGTGGGTGGAGAGGGGGAGGCCTGCCGTTCAGATTAAGGGATAAATTATTGGTGTAGCTGGAGAAGTTATTTCTCAAAACTCATCAGGTAAAACACATGGATCGTGTTAAAAATAAGAAAGCAAAGATCACTTTGAAGAGATTGAACAGTATGCTCCTTTGTGACAAATCGTCCAATGAAAATATATTAATAGAAATTAAAAATAAGAAAGGAGTACGTTGATGTTATTGCACCATATGCTCTCCAGCAGTAAGAAAGAAATTGAGAAACAGACATGCAGGGAGATCTCGGATATATGTAAGCTTAATAAAGTTGTATTAATGGGGATTTTAATTTACTAAAAATATGACTGGAACTACCATAGTGTTAAAGGGTTGAATCACGAAGATTTTGTCAAATGTGCCCAAGAAAATGTTCTTCATCAGTACGTGGATCATCCTGATAGAGAAGAAGCAAACCGAGACCTGGTTTTGTGAAAGAGGCAGGGCAAGCGACTGAAGTAAACATGGGGGAATACTTTTGGGTCTTGCAATCATAACTATATGTGGAAAACAATACGTCTTCCATTAATATTATCTTTTTCATTGGAGTACCATAAATTTTAATGGCATGGGACATGGATTGTCCAAGTTTGATGGGAGTAGACTTTTTGCAGGTAAAATAATGTCTGACAAGGGGGAGGCAGTCAGCAGTCTGACGACTTGAGTTGAGAGGCATTAAGTTCCTGTTAGAGTGGAGGGTTAAGCTGGTAAGATTACGGAACCATGGATGACTAAAGTTATTGAGGTTCCACTCAAGATTAAAAGAGAGTCTTACTTTAGATTCAGACAACTTTATTGAATTGAATCTCTTAATCAATATCAAGAGTTTGGGGCACAATTTTGAGAGAAATAAGGAAAGTTAAAAAGAGATATGAAATAGCATGGGCAGGTAAGGTTAATGATAATTCAAAGATATTGTGCAACTACATTAATAGCAAGACTTAACCAGTAGAGAGTAAGGCCTCTCAAAGATCACGAAGGGCATCGATGTGTTGTACCCAGGAGATGGGGAATAAAATCATCCCATTCCTGGTGCATCAGACAGCAGCACGCACACACTACTGCCTTCACCTCGCATTCATCCAGATTGAACTTTGTCTGCTATTTTTCAGCCGACTGACCCATTTGATCAAGATCCTTTTGTAATCTGAGGAAACGTCCTTCACTGTCCACTGTGCCACCAATTTTGGTGTCATATGCAAACTTACAAACCATGCCTTTCATATTCTCATCCAAATCATTTATATAAATGATAAAAAATGAAAACCCAGAACCAACCTCTGTGGAACACTGCTGGTCACAAACCTCCAGTCCGAAATAAACTGCCCAACATTACTCTCTGCCTGAAAGTGCTGGTGAGAAACTCTGCACTTCTGGCAGTATTGGAGCAGAAAGAAACCATTTACCTTTTTTTGAGTCCAATGTGACTTGTTCAGAACAGGTTTATATCAAACTCGATATGTGAACTTAGTTTCTCTGCCCAGATCCTGCCTCATCTGTTGCATTTCTGCATCTACTTATATTTGGACATTATGTTCCATTCCTGTTCCCGTTAGCTGTACTTGTGCCAGTGACACATGTGTTATACTGGAGACTGTTTCTTCTGTAAGTTCTGAAAATAAACGCACTAATTTCAGCAAGAGACTTAAAAGACATTTTAGAGACTTTGATATTGATTTAAAAGACATTTTAGAGACAGCTACACTTGATATAAAATATGAATAGTTTCATAATTATGATATTGTCTGCGTGTTCTATGACTAAGCTTGTCTCTCCAGGCTCTGAACGTTTTCAATACATTTCTCAGAATAATAGCAGTAAGGATGGTGGTCACGCTGCCCATCATCTCTGTACCAGCTCGGAATGAGCTGTATTCTCACTCTTACTCTGCTCCAACTCGCTGTAACCCCACACATTATCTGTGCCTGTTTCCAATTCTGAATATCCTGTCAAGATATAAACAACCTTACCAACCTGTATAGCATGTGATTTAATAGTCTATATATAAAATATAATTCCTTATATCACATTTAAAATTGTCCTAATCTATCCACATTTTCGCTCGGCATTCCAAGTACCACATGTCATCTGTTCCCTTGCATTTCATTTCATTTTTCAGAAAGAGTGATGGTTCAATACTCATGACTGGGGGATATTACTGTACTCCCCTCGTGTCTCCTCAGTTGCTGGCCCCAATCTTTTCTGTCTCATAGCCAATATCATATTCATTCCTTCCCTTACTCGTTAAATCATAACTTTTGAACAAGATTATTTTACATTTTTATGGACCAGGCCCGACTCCTCAAAATCTGTTAAGCAGGTATCCCCGACCATAAATTTGCTAATTGTTGAAGGTAAGTATATAGTGGATATCCCCAGAGTGGATTAGCTGGTCAGACTACCGAGTTTTAAACAAACAGAATTTATTTAAAACATTAAGTAATGAAACACAACGAACCGAATATAGAATACCCGAATATCTCATCCGACCCGAACGTGACAGGCTTTCCTGACTTAATGATGCCGTTCTAAATTGCTTTCAACATTCCAAATAAACAAACCATTTGGCACAAAGACTAAGAATTAAACAAACCAAACTTACAGGTAACGAATTCAGAGGACAGAAGAACGGGGAGAGTGCCCAGTTTCAACAGTGACTCTGACTTAAATAACCTTCGAACTGACTAAACTGCGCAGGTAGAGAGCTGACCATGTCCCCTTGATTATGTCAGTTCTTTTTAAGACTTGAAAGCCTTCTTCTTGCGGTTTTATCAGTTTGGTATAAACCAAAGGACCCCAATGAGCGGTTCACAATTGAGACATGTTGGAACCTTGGGCCGGTTAGAACGTCTCTGAAAAAAAAATCAAGCACAACATAACCAACGGACCATATAAAACTGAATCATTAACATCCAAAGATGTCTTCAGTTCTCAAAATCACCAAAAATAGTGGTTAGTACACTAAAGCACATATATGCATTCACTTAGTATAAAACTGCAAACCTGCAGAACAACATCCAAATTCAGTGTGCGATACACCTACCATTGGGTGTGTTGCCCTGTCATTCAGGTTTCGACAATGATTTGGCAATCATGTTTTCAAGACATGCCACATGCACAATTTTCAAATTGAGTGGCTAAAACTATAGGCTCGAGCTAAACAGACTAACATTTCTGTCCTTAGATTGCTCCAAAAGCTTTAATGGCTTGTGATCAGTACTTAAGAGTTGTCTCGGATGTGTTGTTGGTAATATAAAAACCGAAATGTTGTTGTGCCAACACGAAGTTCAAAGTCTCTTTCTCAGCTGTTGAATATTTCTACCAATAAACGTTTAACTTGCTGGATAAATATCAATATGTCTTTCTATCTTCTCGTCGTTTTCCTGCATCGCTCGCATTTATAGCCACCTCGAAAGGCTCTGCTTAATCAGATCTAACTGATTCCGGACAGTGGTTAACACATTTTGCGTGCTGTCAAATACCTTTTCTCAGTGTGTTGCCCGGCCTTTATTGCCTTTCCTGAGCATTTCAGTGAATGGAGCAGCCATACTGCTAAAATTAGGCACAAACTTTTGATAAATTCCACTCAATCGCAGGAAGCATAGTACAGCTCCTTTTGTCGACTGTGTGGGAAATACCGCAAATTCCTAAATTCCTACACTTTTACTTCTCACGTCACCATTGACTTGGGCTTTGCTACATTGACTTTTCGCTAGGTTTAGCACGAAGCCTGCCTTCCAAAATACATTAAACAAGTCTGATAAATGCTTCCATGAGTGACTAAAATTCGCCAGGTCATCAATTGACATGTTGGGTAATCTGGCAAATTATTGGTTAGTCTCTGGAATGTGGCCGGTACGTTTATCATGCCAAATATAAGTTGCTTGCCCCACCTTCCGCCCCCACTGCAGGCTTCCAACTGCGGAATTGGATGTGCATCTTTTTTTTAAAACAGCATTGACTTTGCCATAATCCACACATAACCGTCTGTCTTCAGTATCATGACTTTGGGTGAGTTCGAGTCAGTGTTACTCAGGTCGAATAAGTCATCTTGGAGCATGTGTTCAATCGCCTTCTGAACCTGAGCCAACTTCACAGGATTATGCCTATAAGGATCCTGCTTAATCGGAACAGCGTGTCCTTTCTGTACATTATGCACAATTAGATAGTATTTCCCATTTAATTTCCGCATATCTCCCCAAATAATACTAATACCTCTTTCAGGTCATTTCGGTTTTTACCTCAGCAAGGTTACTCAATAATTTATCCCAATTTTATACAACTTCCTCCTTGTCCACTTTAATTTGAGGAATGTCCAATTCCGAATCCTCTGAACTTGGGTTTTCCTTCTGTACAGTAATCATTGACACCTTCTTCTGTTGCTCTCTTTCCCTGTCGAAATACCTTTTGAGCATATTCACATGACATACTCTGTGAGATTTATTTCTGTCTGGAGTCCCTCCCAAGTCGTTACTCGAACACAATATTCTTTCTCATTTGATAAGTTTCACCAGTCCTTGCTTTTCAAGATTCACCCATCAGTGGAAGTCGCATACATACTTTATCCCCGTTCGCAAAACTGCAAAATTTTGACTTCTTGTCAACTCCCTGAAAAGGTGCATTCTACAATACTTTTAAATGCCATCCAGCCAATTTCCCAGCGCTTTTTATTCGTTCTGGAAAATTTGAGACGTTGTCCAATAGTGCGGCCTTTTAATTCTGATTTACTCATTTCTCCTTAATCAATTTAAACGGTCCTAGCTCTTAATAACGTAATTAAAATGGACAGAATTTGGCCGACTCATTTTGTGCATCTCTGATCACAAAAAGCACAAATGGAATTCTCTTACCCAATCAGCTGGATAATCCTTACCATAAACATTCAACATGATCGTTAAAGTTTGATGTCACCTTTCTCTTGCTCTCTACGATTTAATATGGTTCACAGTAGATTTGAATTGCTTTATTACAGAGTAGCCCTTAACTTCCTTGAAAGGTTTGGATGTGAATTTGGAACTTTTATCGCAATGTACCTCTATTGGTAGTCCGTATGTAGTTAAAAACTAAAGTATTTCCTCTACAATCCTTTTCGCTGTGATGTTGCATAATGCAATGGCCTCTGGAAATTTCGTAGATGCATCCATCATTGTTAACAAATACTGATACTCACTTCATTCTTGTTTGATGTAGGGTACCTAGCCAATCAATTAAACTCTTGTAAAGAGTTCCTCAACTGCAGTAATAGTTACTAAAGATGCAAGTTTTATTAACACCTGTGGTTTTCCAATTACCTGATGTCTGGCAAAATTCAACGACCTGCTGGTGCAATGCAGGCCAGTAAAAATGCCTTCTGTTTTAGACTGTGTTTTTCTCACTCCGAAATGACCTCCACGTGGTAATTCATGCTTCAATTGCTGCAACTCCTTTCTGTACCCCATTTGCAATTCAATTTGATGAATTTCTGAACATTTTTCATTTCCTCAAAATCTGTGATAGTTTCCATTTCATCATGCAGACACCATTTTTAAGGTAATAACACGCAGGGATACATTCAGAATCCGTAATGTTTGGCCCTTTTGATACAACTACTTACAAATTTCATCTTTCTGCTGTCAATCAATTCGTTCAGCTGAACTGAACATGTTTGCATGATCACCTATTTTCTCCCGGTTTGTCTCAATTATCTGATTCTCTCCAAATGCGACGTCACCTTACTTGTCTTTATATTTTTTATCTCTCCTGTTTGAACTCGTGACATTGGGACCTTGTTACCCCACATTCAGAAAGGATTCCAGAATAAGGCATTGCATCAGTTGCCTGTGCGTCCACTGGCTTTTAACCAAAGCAGGCAACACTCCTACTGGTGAAACAGCGACATACTTTACAAGGACAAATTGTATTTCTGGAGCTGAGAGTTTTTCCAGTACTCCTATCACAATTTCTTCACTCTTCACTGGACACTCTATCCTCGCTAAACATAACTATGTGCTTTTTTTGTCTCACAGTGAATTCCCTTTAAATGTACCTTTTCCAGACATAGTCCCTCAGGAGTATATATCTCCACGCCTTTCAGCGTCACAGACTGAGAGGATCCTGTGTCCCTTAATATTGCATCAACTGTACCTGTTACTTCTGGCCTACGTGAATAAACTATCCTTTGAAGGTATATTTTATAAGCAGATTTGGCACTTGCTCCTTGACCAACCTCTGATCAGCTTGTACACTCTGTTGCAGCTTTCTCGCCTCCACTGTGCTTTCTGTTGCCACTCCAACAAAACTTCCAGGCTTATCTTGTTTTCCTACATCGGTCTTTTTTTTCTAGCACAACAACAGAGTGATTTCCTGTGACCTAATTTATTGCCATGGAAACAGCGGAGTTTATTAACTACTTTGTCCTCTTCTCGGGTTTCCTTTTTACCCCTGTGGTAAGTTTTCCTTATGATCTTCACTGAGATCTACATATTCCTTTCCACGTGAGGATTTCTCTTGGCCCCAGTTTACATTCCTCATGGACTGAAATTGAGTCTGGAAACCAAACTCTGTTTTATGGACCCATTCATAATCTTCAGCCAGTTCAGGTGCTAACCTTGCTGTTTTACCTCTCTGCCCTTCCACAGGAGTTTGCATTACTTCAGGCAGCGATGTTTGGAATTCCTCCAAAATAGTTACTCTCTAAGTGCATCATAGGTTTGCTTGATTGCTAAAGTTCTTATCCATCTATCGAAATTACTTTGTTTGATCCTTTCAAACTCAATATGCGTTTGACCTGGGCCACTCCTTAGATTCCTAAATGTTGTCTATAGGCTTCTGGAACAAGTTCATCTGCATTTTATTTGCATCCTCATACTCCCCAGATCCCTAAGCGTACCTTCATCCTTCATTTCCATCCTTTTAAGCTGAGTTTCCATTCTAAATGTCTACCTCTGAAACTCAAACGTGCTTTCTTTTTCTTTTTCTCCTGCTAAACATTTGTTTATTTTTCTTTTTTTCTTTCCTGGATAAAACCTATTCGTTGTCTTTCTTTTTCTTCTAATTTTCTTCGCAATGCAAACTGCTTCATTTCTGCTTCTAACACAAGCTGCTTTATTTGCGATGGAATTTTAATCATCTGTACAGATCCTGATGGAGTTTCCAGGGAGTTTGAATGCAGAGCTACTGCTGCAATCATCTCATTTTTCCTCACATTAGGCGGCAGCTTCAACTGCAGCTTGTCTCCTAATTCCTGCAGTTTGGACTTATGTGCATTTTGTAAAATCCCCAAGGTCGATTCTTCCACTTCCAAAACATCCTTGGCTCCTGCAAGAGCCATTGCTCTCTGAAGCTCTGTTTACCAAGACAAATCAACACACAAAATAAGAGACACTAACACCTGCCACTCTCTGCCTAAGTCCTGCAAAGGGCCACCAATCTGTTATGGACCAGGCCCGATCCCTCAAAGATTTTTCAGCAAGTACCCCTGACCGTAACTTTGTATTTGTTAAAGGTAAGTGTGTAGTGGATATTCGCAGAGTGAATTAGTTGGTCAGACTGCAGTATTTTAAACAAACAGTATTTATTTCCCAAATTACAAAATGAATCACATGAACGGAAGGGAGAATAGCTGAATAAAGTATCCCATCCAACGGACAGGCTATCCCGACTTAAGGATGCTGCATCAAAATACTTGCAACAATCGCAATGAACAAACCCCTTAGCACAAACAGTAAATCTGACGCAAAATGCTTGCAGGCTATAAGGTCAGAAGTGCAGAAGGAGGGGATGAGCATCCAATTTCAACAGTGACCCTGACTCAACTAGACCCCAAACTGAACAGAACTGCCCAGCTACAGAGCTGGCCACATCCTTTGATTATGCAGGGATTTTTTAAAAAAAGAATTGAAAGCGTTCTGACTGATGCATTATCTGTTACGTATAAACGAAAGGACGCCAATAAATCTTTTAAAAAATCAGACATATTGAAACCTTGGGTCATTTAGAACGTCCCTAAAAATAAAGATCAAGACCAACATAACACTGCAAAGGGACCAGATTTGTGGCAATTTGTGACATTTGGCTGTGAAGTGAATTGGAAAAATGACAGTGTTTCTGAGTTTATATAAAACAGTGCTGAAGGGAATTGTGTATTGAAGAAACCAGATAGGCTTATTAGAGCAATGAGAGGAATGTCCAGACAGATTCACACTTCCTGTGTATGGTCAGGGCAAATATGCCCACTGTAAACCTATTGGCTGGCGCCTGTTCTAGTGGAGGAGACATCAGTACGGTAACTACATCTAGATTGTTTGTTTTGTGGGTGGTGGAGATGGGAAGTTCAGGTGGTTATATCATTGCAAACGGACAACACATCAGAATCATCTAACTTGTGTTAGGAAAATATCCTCACTGTCCCTCACCCCTAAAGTCACGACAGCAATTGGTGGTGGGAGATATGACCAACAGCCAGTGATGCCAACATTCAATCCAGTCCAGTACGTATTGTGAACGGAAGGTACCACACTGAAAGGAGTCAACACGATCTGTTTTTTCAGTGACTGTGATTGAGGCCAGTCTCCATGGATTTTGACTGTGGCACTAGATGTGGCACCCCTCTTCTAATAGTAAGGAGCTTCATGCAATGCTTTATCCAATTGAAGCAGCAGATGCATCACCTCCAACACCAACAGGAATCAACAGCTGCAGAGACAGTGAGAGGAGAGATAAACATCTGAGAATAGCCTGGAATGTTCCATTAATGGATCAGATTTTAAGAACTTTAGACTGAAATGCCCCAACAATGGACAGGAGTTTATCCTGGTGTCTTGCCTAGTTTTCCTGGTCTGGGTTCACATTATCACAAGGATATATGGGTGCAATGATGATTATTCATGCGGGCTACTATCCCATGCTCGCTATTGTTGGTGTTCCTGGTAAGTCTCTTCATCTCTATCCATTTGTTAATCCATAAACCATGGTGAACCTCATTGCTATTTCTGTTAACTATATTTGGCAAAGACAGAATCCATTGTCTTCAGATTCAAATGCAAATTCCATTCATTACTACAAACTTCTGAACTGCCCAACAAGCTCGTCCTCACAAACATCTGAGAACAAGAATGTTCACAATCCAAGAAGTACCTTTTGGACCCGAATTGATTTATTTTTCGGTATTCTCTCTATCACTAAACCTACCCACTACCACCTCCATAATATCAGCAGTCCCCACATTGACATCAGTTCGGATACTAAATAAACCATTATCCATGCCTTGATAAAATTCAGACTTTATGGTTCCAGTTCTCTTACAAGCGCACTTTCCATTACAAATATGTTCATAACAACCTTGTTCTTGTTTCTAAAGTAATTTCATGACAAGGATAATGTGTCAGAGGATATGTAATTCAGAGGCCCAGGTTACTGCACAAAATACGCTGTTCTAAATCTTACCTCAGATATGTCAGACGTTAAATTCAAATTACAGGAATTGGAAATAAATGATTATTTCACGAATATTACAATAACAGCACCAGCATTTTGTCAATACTTTTATCTATAGCACTGATGTCCTTTGGTAAAGAAATCTAGCATTATTACCGGACTGTCTTAAGACTGACGTCAGATCCACAACAATGTGATTGGCTCTATACTGTGTTAAAGAATGACCACACAGTAAAGAGCATTTAGTGAGGTCAATAAATGCTGCCCTTACCAGCGATGCAGACATCCCATGTCATAACAATATTGAAGTTTAAATAAAACAAAGAATGACGCAAGAGATCAGAAACAAAAAAAAAGAACGAGAAGCTGCCACAGCAACTGATCAGATTTGGCTCCCTTGGGTCGAGGGCAAAATAGAATTGACATTTCGAGTCCGCTGACCTACCATCATAACTGAACACAGCTTGAAAATATTGTGATTGATGTTGGTGACAGGGATGTCTATGACGAAGGGGACAAGGAGTGAGTTGAATAGACAGATAAACGAGAGATAAAAGAAAATAAGCAAACAAAGGGTTTGAAGACGATCAGCTGGAATGGAAATTAAAAAACGAGGTTAATCTTATTTTTTTTTCCTCCTGTTCCCGTCTTATCCAAAATCATGCCCATGTAGCGTATAAATCAACGTTCCTGTTTAAAGTGAGTTATGTCCCTTTGTCTGTCTTCCCTGAGTATGATCATCCTCCTTTATTCATTAGTGGGATGCTGGGCCAGTATTTAATTCCCTTTCCTCATTGTCCTTGAGAAGTGTTGGTGAGCTGCCTTGCTGACCCACTGCTGTGTGTGGTCTGTGAGTAGTCATGCTTAGTTCAGTCCGGTTTCATTTCTTTGATGTTTATAGTGAGTAATATAACTGAGAGGCTGGTTTGGCTCTTTCAAAGGGCAATTCAGAGTGAAATACATTGCGGAATTCACATGTCAATCCGACCAGCTGAATGTGCTAAATGTCATTCCCTGAAGAACATTAGAGTGTCAGGTAGGATTTTCTGATAATCGGCAATGGTTTCACAGCTTCATTCGATTTTATTGAATTCAAATGCCACCTTTTATCATGGTCGGATTCGAATCCAGGATGGGGTCAGCACCCGGGTCCCCAGATTAATAAACTGGAGATACTACTGTTAGGACATCGCCTTCCTGGAATCTCTGACCATCTCAAATGGCAATCGTGGTGTTGCTGATTGTGTGGCTGTACTTGAAACACAGCTGTTCGCAAGGCAAAAGAATGATTTGGTAAAACATACCATCCTTCTTCATTTTGAACTAATTAGGTCGTTAAAGAATCAGAAGGAACGTTGGCGAAAATGAGCTTTGTTCCTTGGTCAGAAGTCACAAACAGAGTTCATTCCAGGCAGTAAGTAATCAACACAGTAAACTGTATACTGTCCTTCATTGCAAAACGATTCAAGAATTGGAGTGAAATACTTTCCTGCCGTGCTAGACTGTTGTTCAGAAGGTACTTGGGGCACTGTGCACAGATTATCTCTCCTTTATCAGGAACGATCACCTTGCCACAGCGAGCCAGTGTAAAGGAGTTTCACCAGATGAATCCGTGTGGTGATGGTACCATGAGAAGACTGCGAAGGAAATAATCTGTTTCACTACAAAAGGAAAAAAAAAACGATTGCATTAAACCTTGAGGGTAATGGACCAACACTCATTATTTTCAAAACAAAACATGATAGTGTTAAATAAAATATGTATTTTCCCATAGGCAAATACTTTACTTAGATTAGATTACTTACAATGTGGAAACAGGCCGTTCGGCCCAACAAGTCCACACCGATCCACAACACACCCTCCTACATTTTCCCCTTTAACTTGCACCTCGGTAAAATTAGTGGGACCAATTCACCTAACCTGCACGTTTTTGGATTGTGGGAGGAAACCCACGCAGTCCCGCAGAGGATGTGCAAACTCCAAACACAGAGTTGCATGAGGATGGAACTGAATCCGGGCCTCGTGCGTTGTGAGGCAGCAGTGATAACCACTGTGCCACAGTGCCGCCCACAGGTGCCGCCTATATCTGGAGAAAACGGTTAGAAGAATGTGGGAAAAGTGTAGGGAAATGGAGTTAGCATGGATGAAGATTTGGGTAAGCATGGACTAGTTTGGGCTGAATGGCCTGTCCCCGTTCTGTCAGACTCTACGATTCTATGATATTATACTTACCTGAGTGGGACCTTATGTTGGTTTAGCGAGAGCTCCAGGCTCTGAATGAACTGTCACTGTCTCAATGACTAGTTGGTGTATGACCCTGCACTGAACGTTATGTTTTCACAAACCTGTTAGCAGCCACACTCTGATAGAGTTCGCCATTCCCAGCAACGTCTGACCTCCATACAGGACACTAGCCTGCCTTTTGGGAGATGCCTCCTTGAGACCTGGCACAAACTGTCCGCAGTCCCTCCTCACTGTTAGCAAACCATGGTGTCGTTAATATAACGTGTGTGCACCATGAGCAATGGAGCCAGGAGGAACAACATGGGCCAGTCTATCTGTGTAGTCTCTGCTTCATTGCTTTGCAATGTTGGAGCATCAGTGACATCCTACTTTGTGTTACAGTCTGGAGGGGCTGAATAGTTTCTTCTCTTCATGCATTAGTGTTTCGAGGGGCTGAAAGCCCTCCTTCTGATCCCAGGGAAAAAAGGTTCACGGACATTATTGGGCGACCCTTGGTTCCTGCTTACAAGCTGATGTACTGACTGAGCTCATTATCTTCCTGTGTAATAGCAAGAAAGCAGGGGCATGGAAGAACACAGCAAGTCAGACAACATTGAGTTCTCCAATTTCAATTAACCTGCCTTCCAATCCCCCAACTCCATTCCCACCCCCTTCTCCTCCCTTCCATTCCAGCTACCCTTCTTTCAGATTCAACTGGATTCAGTTCTCCCATTGCCCAACCCAGTGGTACCCCTTTACCTGTGTTCATCTATCCCCACCTCACCACCCTGCCTCCTCCTCCCTCGTCCTGCCTATTTATCTGTAGCTCCCTTACCCCACCCCAGTCCTGAAGAATATTTATTCCCAAGCAGTTAACTTCTCCACCTCCTGATGTTGCCTTGCTTGTTGCGTTCTTCCAGCCTTCTGCCTGTCTACTTTGCATTTTAACATTTGTAGATTTTTTTTAATTGCTTCCTGTGTAATAGGCTGGAGAAAACGAAAGGGACCGTGTCTGTTCTTATCCAATAGTTTTGATGGTCTGAATGGCTCTCTCAAATTCCTGTGAAACCAGCTTAAGATGCGGCATGAGCTTCGTTTTTTTTTAACGAAGAAATGTGCAGGGTCCGGTCTCACTGTTGCATGAATGTTCCGGACAGTTTTACTGCATGGGCTTGAATGTTGTCCAGGTTTGGAAACTTTAGTTCCTGAGGAGGTGTTACATTGTTCTGAACATTGCGTGATCTTCACTAAACATTCCCAGCTCTGAAGGTCTGACGGAGGGAAAGACATTGATGAACGAGCTGCAAATGTTTGTGCCGAGAAAGTTTTCCTGAGGATCACCCACAGAGATATCCAGGGATTGAGAGGATTGGTGTCCACCAGTCACATTGTGTTCTGGATGATCCAGCCAATGGGGAGTTTTCAACTGATTCCCATTAAGTTCAATTTTGTTCAGTCTCCTTGACACCTTGCTCAGTCAAATACCGCCGTGATGTCAGGTCCAGTCAAACTGACACTGTGTTCATATTTATTGTTCATTTCAATAAGTCACGGTATATGTGTGGAGAGTGTTTCCTTCTCTCAGAGGGTTCTGAATGTTGGGGCCTCTCTATCCCAGACAGTTAGGGGGAGCTACATCATTGAAATGTTTGGGGGCATGGCGTGGTGTGAATGAAAATTGACACATCAGAGAGTTGAGTGCGACAAAGTATTGGGCATGAAAGAGAAATTGGGGCCGCGAGCAGATCAGCCTAAAAGGAAGGGCAGGTGTGAGGGCCCATACAGAGATCGTCTTATTCCAGTCTATCCCATTGTCCAGTCACTTGGTGGCCTCTTACAGTTCCTGTGTTACTAAATTGAAGTAGCTGAATAGACTGCATGATCTACTCTGGGTACAGTTTTGCAGGCTTCAGTGGCTGACTGGCCTCCTCCTGTTACCGTGTATGTGTGTCCAAGGCCTGAAAAGCATCATCCTGTCCTGGTGTAACTGAAATCAATATAGATTAAATCTACTGCCCTTGGAGAAAGTAAGCACTGCAGATGCTGGAGATCAGTTAATATTCTATGATGACGTACCCAGGAATGTTGACTAGGCCTGGCCGATAGATGTTGAAAATTGTGGTGCTGGAAACACACAGCAGGTCAGACAGCATCCGAGAGGCAGGAAAACCGCTGATTTGGACATTTCTGATGATGGGCTGATGCCCGAAACGTCGATTCTCAAGCCTCTCCGATTCTGTCTGACCTGCTGCGCTTTTAAAGCACGACACATTTCGACATCTACCGGCCAGACCTCGTCAACTTTCCTGGGCACGTCATCATAGAACTTTAACAAATTTGTCAACTGCAAACTTCCACTCATAAAGTCATGCTGACTAATCCGAATCAATTCCAATTTTCCAGTTGCATGACCATCTTATCCCTGATAACCTTCTCAAGTAACGTACAGATGTTAAAATTCCTGGTCTATAGTTTCTAGATATTTGCTTTTTCAGTCCTTCTTGAATAAGATACAACATTTGTTATCCTCTAGTCTTCAGCAATCTCACCTGTGGTTAATGGTGATCAAATTATCAGCCAGGGCCCATCAAATTTTTCTCTCGCCCTTTGCAGTTTTCTTATATCTATCTGTTAAGGACAATGTGATTTATCCATCTTCAAACATTCGAATACATTCAAAACCTCGCCTACTGTGATATGGACTATCTCTAAGATACCACCACTAACTTCCCCAAGTTCCCAAGTATCAATGTCTTTCTCCACGGTAAACACTTAGGAGAAACATTTGTTTCGGACATCGCCCATCTCTTATGGTTTCACACATACAATTCCACTTTGGTCTTTGATGGTCCTATTCTTTCTGCAGTTAATTTTTTTTTCCCTTTAATATTCAAAATGAACCTCTTTGGTTTCACCCTGATTTTCTCAGTCAAGGCCCTTTATCGCCCTACTGATTTCCTTCTTCACTAAACTCCGGTATCGCCCATGTACTCCATTGATTCCCCTGATCCCGCCTGCCTGGACTTGAGGCACACGTCCACATTTGTTTCTGGTCAAAGCCTCAATATCTCCTGTCATTCAAGGATCCCCATTCCTGTCAACTTTCCTTTCACCTTCACAGGAACATATAGATCTTGAATTCTAGCTGTCTCGCTTTTAAAGGCTTCCACTTGCCAGAGGTCCCTTCGCCTGCAAACAAACGAATCCAATCAACCCCGCAAGCTCCTGTACAATTCCGGCAAAATTCACCTTGCCCCAATTTAGAACTTGAATCTGAGGAACAGTTTTTTTTTTCCTTTTCCGTAACTATTTAAAAATTAATACAACTATGGTCACTGGTCTCAAACTGCGAATCCACCGTCACCTCACTCACCTGTCCTGCACGATTTCCTAAGAATAGGTCAAATTTTGCCTCTTCCCGATTAGGACCCTCTACATACTGCTTGAGGAAACTTTCCTGACGCAGTTAATGAATTCCATCTCATCAAATCCCTTAATGCTCTCGCAGTCCCAGTCTGTGTTATTAAAATTAAAACTACCATTATGACAACCCTATTGTTCCTGTAAGTCTCCCTAATCTCTGTATATATTTTTGTGCCTGTAATTACTTTTGACTATTTGGGGGCCCAATAATGTCACCATCCGCTTCTTATTTCTTAATTCCACCCACAAAGACACCCTGATTGATCCCTTAGTTATTTCATCTCTGATGCTTTGTGATACTCCCCTTCATCAGAAATACAAGTCCCCCACCACTCTTTCCACCATTTCTGTCCCTCCTAATGCATTTACAGATGTCAATCCGATCTGTACCTCAGCCATTTTTCTGTAATAGCTATACTATCTCAGTCCCACGTACCTATGCACACCCGGAGATCATCAGTCTTACCGATCAGCCCTTTTGCATTGAAATAAATGTAAATTAATCCAACAGGCATTCCTTGTTACCCGTCTTGTTCCAGCCTGACCTAACTTTTCACATTACAAATCCTGATTACTGTATCTTTTTCCAGCATCGCAGTTGCCTCCCTGCTCTTGAGGATACCACCCCCTATGCCAATCTCGTTTCAACTCTCATCAGAGGTTTGCTAATGCTCTTTGGGAGGGTTTAAACTAACTCTGCAGGGGCATGGGAACCTGGACTGTAGCTTTAGGGTACAGGACCTTGAGTGTAAGGAGGTTAGGAACATGGCATCGATCTCGAAGGAGGGTGCCTGTAAACAGGAAGGTGGCTTAAAGTGTGTATACGTCAATGCCAGAAGTATAAGAAATAAGGTAGGTGAGCTTGCAGCATGGGTTGGTACCTGGGACTTCGATGTTGTGGCCATTATAGAGACGTGGGTTGAACAGGGACAGGAATGGCTGTTGCAGGTTCCAGGTTTTAAATGCTTTAGTAGGGTCAGAGATGGGGGTAAAAGATGGGGAGGTGTGGCATTGCTTGTCGAGGATAGTATTACAGCAGTAGAAAGGGTGATGGAGGAAGACTTGCCATCTGAGGTAGTTTGGGCGGAGGTTAGAAATAGGAAAAGTGAGGTCACCCTGTTAGGAGTTTTCTACAGTCCTCCTAATAGTCCGAGAGAAGTAGAGGAAAGTATTGCGAGGATGATTCAGGAGAAGAGTGAAAGTAGCGGGGTGGTTGTTATGGGGGACTTTACCTTCCCAGATATTGACTGGGAAAGCTATAGCTCGAGTTCGTTAGATGGGTCGGTGTTTGTCCAATGTGTGCAGGAGGTTTCCTGACACAATATGTAGACAGGCCAACAAGAGGTAAGACTATACTGGATTTGGTTCTAGGTAATGAACCACGCCAGGTGTTAGACTTGGAGGTAGGTGAGCACTTCGGGGGCAGTGACCACAACTCGGTGACTTTTACTCTCGTGATGGAGAGGGATAAGTGTGCACTGCAGGGCAAGAGTTATAGCTGGGGGCAGGGAAATTATGGTGCGGTGAGGCATGACTTAGTATGCATGGATTGGAAAAATAGGCTTCAAGGGAAGAACACAAATGATATGTGGAGATTGTTCAAGGAACAGCTAATGGGTGTCCTTGATAAGTATGTACCAGTCAGGCAGGGAGTAAAGGGTCTTGTGAGGGAGCCGTGGTTTAACAAAGAATTGGAATCCCTTGTGAAAGGAAAGAGGGCGGCCTATGTAAAGATGAGGCGTGAATGTTCAGTTGGGGCGATTGAGAGTTATAAGGTAGCCAGGAAGGATCTAAAGACAGAGCTAAGAGCAGCGAGAAGGGGACATGAAAAGTCTTTGATTGGTAGGATTAGGGAAAACCCAAAGGCTTTCTATAGGTATGTCAGGAATAAAAGGAAGACTAGGGTAGGTATCGGTCCAGTCAAGGATAGTAGTGGGAAGTTGTGTGTGGAGCTGGAGGAGATTGGTGAGACACTAAATCAATACTTTTCGTCAGTATTCACTCAGGAACAGGACATCGTTGCCGATGTGAAGACTGAGTCACAATTAATGAGAATGGACGGCGTTGAGGTATGTAGGGAAGAGGTGTTGGAAATTCTGGAAAGGATGAAAATAGATAAGTCCCCTGGGCCTGATGGCATTTATCCTAGGATCCTCTGGGAATCCAGGGAGGAGATAGCGGAGCCATTGACCTTGATTTTTATGTCGTCGTTGTCTACAGGAATAGTGCCAGAAGACTGGAGGATAGCGAATGTGGTCCCCTTGTTCAAGAAAGGGAGCAGGGATAGCCGGAGTAACTATAGGCCAGTGAGTCTCACTTCTGTTGTGGGCAAAGTCTTAGAGAGAATTGTAAGTGATAGGATTTATGAACATCTGGATAGGAATAATGTGATCAAGGATAGTCAGAATGGTTTTGTGAAGGGCAGGTCGTGCCTCACAAACCTTATTGAATTCTTTGAGAAGGTAACCAAGGAAGTAGACGAGGGTAAAGCAGTAGATGTGGTGTATGTGGATTTTAGCAAGGCGTTCGATAAGGTACCCCATGGTAGGCTACTGCAAAAACTACGGAGGTATGGCATTGAGGGCGCATTAGAGGTTTGGATTAGGAATTGGCTGGCTGGAAGGAGACAGAGGGTAGTAGTTGATGGTATAGGTTCATCTTGGAGCGCAGTTACTAGCGGTGTTCCACAAGGATCTGTTTTGGGACAATTGCTGTTTGTCATTTTTATAAATGACCTGGAGGAGGGGTTTGAAGGCTGGGTGAGCAAGTTTGCGGATGACACGAAACTCGGTGGAGTGGTGGACAGCGAAGAAGGATATGGCAGGTTACAGCGGGATATAGATAAGTTGCAGAGCTGGTCAGTAAGGTGGCAAATGGAATTCAATGTGACTAAGTGTGAAGTCATTCACTTTGGTAGGAGTAATAAGAAGATGGATTACTGGGCTAATGGTAGAATACTTGGTAGTGTGATGAGCAGAGGGATCTTGGTGTCCATGTACACTGATCTTTGAAAGTTGCCACCCAGGTAAATAGTGCTGTGAAGAAGGTATATGGTGTACTGGGCTTTATTGGTAGAGGAATTGGGTTCCGGAGTCCTGTGGTCATGTTGCAGTTGTATAAGACTCTGGTGCGGCCCCATCTGGAGAATTGTGTGCAGTTTTGGTCGCCATATTATAGGAACGATATGGAGGCATTGGAACGAGTGCAGAGGAGGTTTACCAGGATGTTGCCTGGCATGGTAGGAAGATCGTATGAGGAAAGGCTGAGGCACTTGGGACTTTTCTCATTGGAGAAAAGAAGGTTTAGGGGAGATTTGATAGAGGTGTACAAGATGATTAGGGGTTTAGATAGGGTTGACAGTGAGAACCTTTTTCCGCTAATGAAGTCAGCTGTTACTAGAGGACACAGCTTTAAATTAAGGGGTGGTAGGTATAGGACAGATGTTAATGGGTAGATTTTTTACTCAGCGGGTTGTGAGTTCATGGAATGCCCTGCCAGTATCAGTGGTGGACTCTCCCTCTTTATGGTCATTTAAGCGGGCATTGGACAAGGATATGGAGGTTATTGGGCTAGTGTAGGTTAGGTAGGCTTCGGTCCGCGCAACATCGAGGGCTGAAGGGCCTGTACTACGCTGTATTTTTCTATGTTCTATGTGTTAAACGTCCTGTCCTGCACATAGCCGATTGTATCCCTGAGGATTGCGAGACTCTCAGCAATCTTCCTGCCCGGTACAGCACAGGTTTGGTCAGGATGAATCACTGATCCCAGAGCAGACCTGACCCGGTTGGCGACGAACTTTGACAAGATTTTGTAATCTGCATTCAATAGTGTGATCAGTCTCCAATTTCTGATTTCCTCCCTCCCTCCCCCCTTCCGCTTGTAGATGAGGGTGATGATGCCTTTCCTCATGGATTCACTTATAATACCTGCCAGAAACATACTGACAAACACCTTCAGCAGGTCCTGGCCAATCAAGTCCCATAGAGCAGAATAGAGCTCAACCAGTAAGACGTCACTTCCTTCTTTTCAAAGGACTCGAGTTCCTTCGTCAGCTCATCCAGAGGTAACGGCTGGTTCAGCCTCTCCCGTGTTCTGTCGTCAAAGACCTCCGTGATAGAGGACAGGAATGACTGGGAGGCAGCGCTGTCGGTTGGCTTCGAGTCATATGGACTGGCACAGAAGGATTTGCAGATCCTCATGGAGTTAGTGATCTTCTTCCTACTTTGTGCACCTTTTGGAAGAAGAAAATTGAAATCGACTCCATGGAGCGAACCCTGGACTGGAAGATTATCTTAGAGGCCTCCGTTGTAAAGAGCAAGTCTTGCTAGCTTTTCATCTCCAGATCGTTCATGACATTGACCCCCAGCGTATGCAGCAGGAGCAGGTTCTGCATGCTTTCCTGGATTTGGGACAGTCTTGCCCGCCGCTCTTTCGCATCCTGAACACCTTTGAGAATGAAGAACCTCTTGGTGTTCCCTTTTACTGTTTCCCACCAGTCTGCTGGAGACTCAAAGAGGAGCTTCATGTTTCTCCAACCTGTGTCGTCGCTCTTGAGCTCCTCAATGTTTCCTGGGGCCAACAGATTTGTGTTCAGCTTCCACGTTCCCTTACCAGACTGCTTCTCGTCCTGTAGGTGACAGTCGGTCAGCAGGAGGCAGTGGTCAGAGAAAAACACCGGCTTGACGTCGCTGGATCTGATCGAGAATGTTCGGGATTCAAACAAGTAATCTATCCTTGAGCACATAGACCCGTCTGCCCTTGAAAAAGTATAACTATACTGTGCTCAGTCTGCAGGGGTGCTGAAGACGTCATGCAGCTCCCCCTTACCGCCCCCCCCCCCCCCCCCCCCCCCCGCCGTCCGATCGTCCATCTGCATCAATGATACAATTGAAGTTTCCGGCCAGAATGACCGACCTGGACATAGCCAGCAAAGTTGAAGCTGTTGCAGGACGGCCAACCGTTCACTCTTACCCACTGGGGCGTACACATTGATCAGTCTCTGGGTAGCATTCCTGTACATGACGTTGTTGACGAGGAGGTGTCTGCCTAACATCTCATTTACCTCGGAGATGGTGAAGTTGCCTGCTTGTAACATTATACCCAGGCCGGAGGCGCGGTTGTCGTTGCCCCCCGACCAAACCGACGGCCCATGGGCCCACAAGCTCTACCATTTCCTATAGCTAGTGAGGTGCGGTATCCCACGCTCCTGCAGAAACAGGACATCAGCTTTAACATTGGCTAAGAAGGCCAACGTAGAAACACATCGAATAGCAGATTTAATGCTATGCACATTAATGCTGACAATTTTATACACATTTATACAGTTTATGAAGTTACCAGTGTCCATTTGCCGTTGGTTCTGCCTCTCTGGGGTAGCTGTCTGCATCCCTGTGGTGTAAGCGAACTGCTGGACCCTTGGAAGGCTGAGGTAGCTGTCCTACTCCACGCTGAGGACATTTCCCCGCTCTGGTGTCATCAGGCTGGGAAGAGGGTCCGCACAATCCAGGTCTCTGTCTGACCGCGGGGCTGTCAGAAGATCGCTGCAACCAGTATTTGGGGCTGTGGGGCGGTGTGTATACCTCCTGGTTCTCACTGGGTGGGGGTTGGTCTTTATTAGTCCCCAAAGAGGGTTTGTCTTTTCCTGTTTGGGGGGTGTGGGTGCTGCCCTCCTTTGCTGCCCTCCTTTTTACCCACGGCGCATTGTTTCTTCTTCTGGTGATGACTCTCCTTACACCCGTCCTCACCATCCGAAGAGCTGCCCATATCCTCCTCTTGCACGTGTCGTTTCCCTTTTGCTGGGTGTTTTTGGGGACCTGGACGGTTTTACACTTCCTTTTTTTTAACAGGAATCCACTCCTCGCCCCCCTCGGTTCCCTCCTCTTCCATTACCTCTGTCTGACCTGGAGGAGCTTGGATTGGCTGCTGCACGTCCCCTCTGGCTGCGGCCTACTATGTTCCAGCCTGTCATTCCTTCTGGGTTCCACCAGACACCGTTCCCTTGCTGGTTTGTGGTGCCTTGCTGATCTTTTGCCGTCCACCTCTGGCCATCTGAGAGTACGTGGCGGCCGCTCATCTTGGGCAGGCCTTGTACATATGCTCCACCTCTCAGCACAATTACAGTTCTTGTCCTCTTTGCATTCCTTGGTTGGGTGACCCTCCTGCTTCCAGTTTCGACAGAGTCACCTTACAGTCTGCCACCATGAATCCTGAACTTCTGCAGTTTTGGCACACTTTCGGCTGCCCTGTGTACATCATGTAACCTCGGCTCACTCTGATTGCAAAGGTGGAGTGTGGGTGGAGGATGTTCCCACTGGCATCGACCCTCAGGGTTACTCTGACATGCCGCTTGCTGGTCAAGATCCCGAAATGGTCAACCACATCAGTGCTTTCTCCCTCGACCTGGATATATCTTCTCAGGAAGTTCAGGGCATCAGCTGCTGGGACATGGGGGTTGTACAAATGAATTGTAACAACCTTACTCCTCTGTGCAGGAAGCACATACAACGGGACCACCCACCAGATGGAGAACAGAGCCACACACACCCCCTTCCTTCTCTTTAAACACCTTCTGGAGCTGCTCACAATGCTTCATCCTCCCGAAGATCACATCGAAATAGACTGCCTAAATTAAATCCTGCAGGCAGTACACGTTTGCTGCGTCAAACCCGCAGCACTCGAGCAGAACCTTCTTGAGGGACACCGTCCGATCGATCGGTGTACATTCCTCCATCTTCTTTACAGAAACCCTGACTGTGCTGTGAATGCCCTGGCCTGGGCTTTGAGCGGTTGCTGAGGCCATAGCTCCGAGGCTGGCAGATCTCTGATATGGTGTTAGGCTGAAACCAGCATGAGGATCCACCAAGAGCAGGTCAGCACAACCAAATGGTCCTCCAATCACAATCCAGCGATGATCTCAACTAGCTCTGATGTTTCGCAACTCGACACCCATTCTAATAAAAACAGACACTTGATCCTAGACTCGTCTTGGGAAGACCCACCTTATTGATCATGTCATCTCCCCTGCCAGGGAAGGAGCGAAACTAGTGATGGAATATTTTGCTTTTAGCACTTCTTGACACCAGGTTCATGCGTGCCCATGGAAGATGTGTTGCTGAGGTCTTCCCTCTGGTAGTGTTGACTGCGCTGATGCAAATCTTCACCCCCACAGCCAATCAGCATTGTCGCATTCCTCTAGTCTTTGCTGTCGTTCTGATAAGAACAGATGTCACCCTTGTTTAAAAATCTGTCCATCTCAGCTTTGAAGATATTTAGTGATCCAGCCAAAATGGCCCTCACAATTTTGCACAATGGTTTCCTTCCCATTGATGTGAGACTTGGCGATCTTTAGTCCCCATGGATTTTTTCTAGCACTCTGCATGGAAGTTGAACTTTCATTCGATTTTGTCCTGTTCAATCACACCTCCTCTGTGGCCAGAGGCAAAATAAAAAAACCCCACAAAATTTAAGAGCCTGTAATCTCCTCCCTTATCTTCCACATTAGTCTAATTAGCAGTTCATCTGGATTTTAGGATTAGCCCAATTTTAGTCCTGCATTAACTTCCAATTCTTCCTCAGTATCTGTGTTAATCTGCTCAAAGACACACTGTGAGAAACTGACAGTGGATCCAGAAACTGCTTCTCCAAAGCAAAGACCGATATGTCGTATGTGTTTAGCATATTCTCTGGCTCTGTGCACAGGCTGCTTCCTCGGTCCCTAATACACCCCATTCTTTGTCTTGTTACCCTCTTACCATTAATATACCGATAAAATATCGTTGAATTCTTGAAAATATTGCCAGCTAATGTTTTTATCATTCCCATTTTTGCTCTTCTACTTACTTTCTTGAGTTTATCCCTATATGTTCGCTACTCTCTTGGGATCTCCATTGACCTACTCACTTTAGAACTGTTTTAAGCATATCTATAATTTTTAATTCCATTCTGAATTTTTGTAGACATTCAAGGTTCTCCTGTCTTATTTTCATAAATTTCATCTTCAGTGCAACATGTTGCGGTGACACTGGCATCGATTCCATTTTGAGAATGTGACCCTCACCCTCCCCCCGTCCCCCACCCACCCCCACGCTCTTCTGCTACAGTTTCACCCAGAAGTAACTGTACTATGGCCAGATCATGACTTATTTCTAATACAATCTGCCTCAGCAGTCCAAAAATATTTTATTTTTCGGAGCTTTTTCTTTTGGACTATTCCTTAACAAGCTAAAAAGGCATGAGTAACAGTCACTGATGCTACAATGCTTTCCCAATCCTGCCTGCAATAACTAACTGGCTTTGTTCCCCACAGTGATGCCCAGCACTATATCACCCATTATTTTATCTGCTCCATGTTGATATAAGAAGCTGTCTGGATTAAATTTCAAGACATCTTCCCCGCCTTAAAACGTTATCACTGCCCTAATGAATATTTGGAATTGAAATACCTGAATATAATGATCTTACTATTGTAGTTACACACCTCAGAAAATTGGTTTTATATCTGCTTCTGTATTTTTTTTTGTGGGGTTCTATAACATATCCCCAGCAGTGTATCTGTAATGGTTTTGATTCTGAGCTCTGCAGGCAAAGCGTCATTAGAAGATCCTTCCAGTGTATCGTGCCTTCTTCCTGCAGTCCATAATTGACAATGCAATTCCACCTCCTCTTTTTCCCCTCTCCTGCCCTGCCTCTCGTTCTTGTACCACTGAATATTGAGTTGTCAGCCCTGACCTCCTTCCGATACGTCTCTGTGATGCAAAAATGTAACACTTCCACATGTCACCTTGTTTCATTATCACATCATTCTATCTGATAATACTCCCAGCATTAATGCAAAGAACATCCTGCCTGGAATATTACACGTGGAATTCTCTATAACTCGGAGTTCATCAGTCGTTTACTGTTTGATATCAAGCTGCATAATTCATGAAACAAAACTGTAACTCTATAACTGTTGAATTGTAATTTCTTTTTCAATTACTGTATTCATCAAATGCAACATTCTAGAACTGTACAGTCAGCTGCACATACAATGAAACCCTGGGGTGATTAATTCCCTGTTCAGTGTGCAGAGGAGTCAGCCCTCAATAATGGAGAAATGAGGACTGCAGTTGCTGGAGATGAGAGTCGAGAAGTGCGGCGTTGGGAAAGCACAGCAAGTCAGGAAACATCCCGAGAAGCTGGAGAGTGAAAACTGTGGGCAGAAGTCCTTCATCAGGAAGTCATTGATGCCTTCACATTTTTTCCATTCCGTGATTCACAGGATATTGTGAACTGTATTTGCTCGGGAGGGCAGCCCTGAAATGGAAATCAGTCAAACAGTCAATTTGTTGGGCAGAGAGTAGACAATGTGAGATGAAGTGCAGATTGGTTGAAGTGCAAATATAAGGATAGATAAAACCCCTCGGCCAGACAGGAAACACCCGAGGTTATCACAGGAAGTGGCGCCTTCGGCGATGATCTTTGCATCCTCACTGTCCACTGAAGTATTGCCAGATGATTGGGGGGCGACAAATGTTAATTTCTTGTTCAGGAAAGAGAATAGGAATAATCCTGGGAATTACAGCTGTGGGCAAAGTATTGGAGAGGATTATGAGAGACAGAATTTATGATTATTTGGCAAATCATAGTTTGATTAGAGATAGTATGGTTTTATGAGGGAAGACATGGTGTATTAGCGTTCATTAGCAGAGGGATTGAATTCAAGAGTCGTGAAGTGATGTTGCATCTGTACAGGACCTTGGTTAGGCCACATTTGGAGTACGGTGTGCAGTTCGGGTCGCCTCACTTTAGGAAAGATGTGGACGCTTTGGAGAGGGTGCAGAGAAGATTTATCAGGATGTTGCCTGGAATGGAGAATAGATCGTACGAGGATAGGTTGAGAGTGCTCGGCCTTTTCTCATTGGAAAGGCTGAGGGGTGACTTGATAGAGATTTATAAGATGATCAGAGGAATAGAGTAGACAGTCAGAAACTTTTTCCCGGGTACAACAGAGCGTTACAAGGGGACATAAATTTAAGATGAAGGGTGGAATGTATGGGGGGATGTCAGGGGTAAGTTCTTTACCCAGAGAGTGGTGGGGGCATACAATGCGCTGCCTGTGGGAGTGGCAGAGTCAGAAACATTGGTGACCTTTAAGCTAGGACAAATGTTCGGCACAACATCGTGGGTCGAAAGGCCTGTTCTGTTCTGTATTGTTCTATGTTCTATGTTCTATCATGCCTCACACATCATGATGAATTCTTTCAGGATGGAACAAAATACATTGATGAATTTAGAGCAGTGGATGTGATGTTCATGGATTTTAGCAACGTGTTTGACAAGGTTCCCCTTGGTAGGCTCATTCAGAAAGTAAGGAGCCAAATGATACAGGGAAATCTGTCTGTGCGGATATTGAATTATCTGGCCAATAGAAGACCGAGGATGGTAGTACATGGAAAGTTTTAAACCTGGAGCTGGGTGACTAGTGGTGATTTGCAGGGATCGGTTCTGGGACATCTGCTGTTGTGATTTTTATAAATGACTTGGATGGTAAAGTGTAAGGATGCTTTAGTAAGTTTTATGACGTAACAAAGATTGTTGGAGTTGTGGATAGTGTGGAGGGCTGTTGTAGGTTGTAATGGGACATTGATGGCATGCAGAGCTTGGCTGATAAATGGCAGATGTAGCTCAACCAGGATAAGTGTGGAGTGATTCATTTTGGAAGGTGGAATTTGAACGCAGAATACAGGATTAAAGGCAGGATTCTTGGCAGTGTGGAGGACCATAGGGATCTTGTGGTCCATGTAATAGCATCCTCAAAGTTCCCACCCAAGTTGATAAGATTGTTAAGACGTATGGTGTTATGATTAGCCGGGGGATTGAGTTTAACAGACACGAGGTTGTACTGCAACTCAAAATCTCTCCTGAGACGAGATGTAGAATATGTGTTCAGTTCTAGTTGCTTCATTACTGGAAAGACGATGCTTTGGAAAGGGTGCTGAGGAAATTGACCAAGATCCTGCCTGAACAGGAGGTCATGTCTTACAAAGAAAAGTTGAGTGAGCCACGGCTTTTCTCATTGGAGCAAAGAAGAATGGGAGGTGACATGATAGATGTGTTCAAGATGATGTGAGCCATAGGTAGAGTGGATATCCAGTGAATTATCTCGAGAGGGCATAATCTTAAGCTGAAAAAAGGAAGGTTTAGATGAGATGTCAGAAGTAGGTTATTTACACAGAGAATGGTGGGTGCGTGGAATACACTGCCAGCAGTCGTAGTAGAGCCAGCTGTATTAGGGATATTTAAGCGACGATTGGACCAGCACATGAATGATCGTACAATGAAGGGTATGCAAGTTAGTCTGATCTTCGAGTCGGGTAAAAGGTTGGCAGGACGTCAAGGGCCAAAGGGCCTGTACTGTGCTGCACTGTTCCATGTTTCCTGTTTCATCCGTCTTGTGGATTCTCATCAATTGTTTTACGTTTGAGGGAGTGATATATATGAGATCAGGAAGCTGGGTGGGGCATTAGCACAAAACATCCAGTTATGTAGCGGACTGTCACCTGAGTGCCAGTACAATATCTGTGTGTGATGACGTACACCAGACAGAATCCGCCAAGTTTAGTTATGAACGTGATTCTTGACTTGCTATTTGCTAGTGTTTTCTTCAGATAAAATCTGTTGGTTGACCCATGTATTAATCAGATGTTTGTTATGTTTCGTAAATTGGTCAAAGATAAGATGTGAGCTATGATTATTCAACTGAACTATAATCCCTGAAAACAATTAAGTTGATTCTATGTTTATGGAACTAAAATATATACTCCTGTCATGATTTTCTAACACAGAAATAAAGAACGTACATTTCATTTTATTTCGAACAAAACAACATCGTATCTAACTATATTGGTGACCAGAATTACATATTCAATGTCAGGATTCAAAACAATGCAATTTCATTCCAATTGTTTGAAACTGGTTGGCTTCTGAATGATTACATGTTCAGGGTGAGCAAACGATTGAACAAAATAATACAATTAGCGTTCTTATACATTTACATATAATCAATCAGTTTAATTTCTCACTGAAATATACAAGCTTCAGCTATTTGTCAGCAGTTTAGAAATGGTATTAATTCAGCATGCACTGTGAAAATTAAACTAAATAAATGATCCATGTTATCAAATTTTAGGGAACAATAAGTTGAAAACTTCTAATTTTTAGTAAGAATGAAATTTGATAATAAATGCGGACAGTGAAAAAAACGATGAACGTATTATCATGTGAGTGAAAAGTCAGACATTTTCAAAGAGATTTGTGCAAAAGTGATGGCATATTTGGTTTAGCAATTGGAATACAATATTTAAAGTATTCATGTTCTGAGTAATAATTGATTTCATAATGAATCTGACCTTGCAATATTTGCATTTTAAATGCTCATGTTGAACCAAATAATCAAATATTTGCGAACATGTACAATGGGAAATAAGCTGATACTGACTTTTATTCGCATCTGACACATGACAGAGTGCAAAAGTTTAAAGTATGGTAGGAGACCATTTGACACTGTGTGTGAATCAGCTTCAGAAATGTCTCCCAAGTCCCTCCCATTTGCCAGCCCTATCTCTGTAGCCCGTTAAATTCATGACTTCCAAATATATCCATTCTCCATTGCATCTTTATCGACTACTCTCCCAGGCGGTGCATTCCAAATCCAGACAACTCTCTCAATAAATAAGTTTTTTTTTCCTTATTTCACTCCTAGCTCCATTGCTGACAATTTTGAAATTAGAACTCATTGATGCTGTAATGCCAGCTATTGGAAACAGAGTATTCTTGTTTTACTCTGCAACTTTTTCTTTTCTTAATTTTGAGCACCGCAAAAAGTTCACATTTTTATCTGTTCTTCTCCAGGAAGAATAAGCCCAATGCCTTGCAAGAACTGTAACAAACACTACATCGGAAAAAAAAGCAGGAAACTAGCCACTCAGATACACAAACATCAACTCTCCACAAAAAAGACATGGTAAAAACGATGACTGCAGATGCTGGAAACCAGATTCTGGATTAGTGGTGCTCGAACAGCACAGCAGTTCAGGCAGCATCCGAGGAGCAGTAAAATCAACGTTTAGGGCAAAAGCCCTTCATCAGCAGTACAGGCAGAGAGCCTGAAGCGTGGAGAGATAAGTGAGAGGAGGATGGGGGAGGGGTGAAGTTGATAGGACGAGGGGGGAGGGGGTGGAGTGGATATATGGAAAAGAAGATAGGCAGTTAGGACATGTCATGGGGACAGTGTTGAGCTGGAAGTTTAGAACTGCAGTGAGGTAGGGGAAGGGGAAATGAGGAAAATGTTGAAGTCTGCATTGATGCCCTAGGGTTGAAGTGTTCCAAGGCAGAAGATGAGGCGTTCTTCCTCCAGGCGTCTGGTGGTGAGGGAACATTTCATTTCAACATTTCAACTCTCCCGCCCACTCTGCCAAGGACATGGAGGTCCTGGGCCTCCTTCACTGTCGCTCCCTCCTGAAGGTACATGAGATGATGCTGGTTTGAAATATAGCCACTTATTGAGTACAGTTAAAGGAACAAACCAGCAATTGTCATCGCTTATTGCTTCAGAATATATCAGAGTGTTCATGGCTGCCACCGCATAGAATCATGCAACAAAAAACTTGCCAATCACGTCTGCGCCAGAAAGTGCAAATCTAAAGTCTTTTTAAACGTCTGTGAGATTACCCGCGTCAACCACCCTCCTCGGCAATGCATTCCAGGCACATACCACCATCTCAGTTCGAAACAGACTCCACAAATCCTCTCTCAATCCCCTGCCTTTCAGTTTAACAGTGTGTCCCTTGGTTTTCGATTCTTCAAGTGAGGCAAACAGCTGGTGACTGTTCATCCCCTCCATTCCCCTTATGCTTTTGTACACCTGTACCAGTTCTCTCCTCAACCTTCCCTGCTGCAAAGAAAACACAAGCAAATTTAGCCTTCCCCACTCATAGTATGAGTACTCACTTGTCTTATTACGTGCATCATCCCACATTTATCAGTGTTAATTTTCATCACCCATTTTATCTATCTATCTGAATAATCTGTTTAATCTTCCTGTAGCCTAACACTTTCCTCCTCACTGTGAACGACACTGCTCATCCTTGTGTTATCCACATGTTTTATAATTACACTGGCCCATATCATCCATATTCTCACCATCGTCATTTATGAATATGATATACAAAACATTATTTTCGTCCTGTTCTCCAGATGTTATTTATAGGAAGATTTGAGAATTCCAGTCTCTTGCTTTTCCTATTTTGGTATATTTATGAGTGATGTAGTTCAGATCTTTTAAGAGTGTGCCACAAATACCATTTTCGACACAGAGTTGAATTCACATTTTACACCCTGCCCCTCCATAGCGTTTTTCATAACGCGTTAACTAAGTTAGGATGAAGTAGGGTTTGGCATCTTGCGCTGGAAGATTAGCATTTTGCGTGGCACTGTGATTTGTAACATTTCCTGCAATTGCCAGAGGTGAAAAAATTTTTCATCTGCAGGATGGACATGAACTCACTCATTGTTTGTTTAAATCAGTTAGTGTGAGGAGGATAAATATTCAATTAAATGCTACGTTATGGACAAACTGAAAGAGAACAAATCATATTCTCATGTCTACCTTGAATTGGAAGCAAATACATACCGTAAAAATATTCAAAAATGTTGAAACAGCACACTAGAGGAGATAAAAAAACATGTCTGCACTTGGTGGAGATACCAAAATATAGATTACATGTACAATGTAAACAACAATCAAATGATAGAAAACAAAGTACAAGAAATCTTTTCTAAATTTCCGTTGGAAACCAGACCTCGATTTTCCTGAACAGTGATGTTTTCTCACACAATCTCACTTCCCCCAAAACAAGCTTTTTCCTGTTACTAAATCTTCATCTACCATTCGTACTTCTTCTTCCTACTCTTTCCTTACAAGCCTACATCCCTTGCACTGTTTTCTCTGCTGTTACATTCTCTTCACTGACGATCTCCCTTCACACCCTTCTGCCACTCCCACTGTAAGTTACACCAGTTACTCCAACTTCTTCTGACCATTCCTTTCCCTTTTTGACTTCCAACTGGGATAATGGAGCTGCTGGCGTCTGTGCTGCTATTGTTCATCAGGTAATAATGGGATTTAGATGATCAATGTCCAATTGGAACAGACAATAGTGTGTATCTGTCACTGTCTGATGCACCGTAAACAGGGTGGTTTTGTTCCCCATAGTACAGAGTGGAGTGTCACAGGGCTTAAACAAATAGCCTCATCACAAATAAGACAAACCTATCCTCAGAATCAAAAGTCCATGTATCAGTTTTCCTTTAAACATTGTGAGGAGAGTGAACACATTGTTCAAACAAACCGTGTTCGATCCTTTTGTTCTTTATTATTTTAACTGATTTTCCAATGTCATTTGAGTGAGACCAGAGTAACGTCCCTTTCATCAACGTAGTATTTGGTTCATGTGGCATCAGGGACCCTGAGTAAACTGTAGTCAATGTGAACCGAAGGAAATTCTGAGCTGGTAATTTCCTCACTGTACAATGACACCTTCCCCAGAGCTATTGGGAATGACAAACAAACTCTGTCCTTGCTGGTGCCTTCCAAAACCATAGATAAATTTGTCCTGTTAATAACATCAAGACATATTAAGTTTTTACAGTTTGGTCAAAACTGTCAGAAATATTAGAGCTTGCAGGTTGAGTGCCACCCCAAAGAAATCAGTACGTTTCAATAAGATTATGATCCCGATTTTTCAATTAGTTGCTTTCTGAGGACTGATCGTGCAATGTCAGTGCCACTGAGAGCAACGTTTTCTCTCTCCAACAACATCGTATCACATTGGGTCAAGGCTGCAGAACTCAACTATTCTAATTTATTCCCCAGCTCATTAGCCATGCTCACCAGATGTAGTAGGCCCCCGAATTTGCAACAATGTAGAGATACTCATGATACTCTGGAAGCCTCCTGTCCTCCCATACCCTACCCTCTGACTCCATGCCCTCCCCCAACTCGACCTCCTGTCGTATATTCACCATCCCTCCTGAACTTCCACTCTCTGATACTGAATGTTCTGAACTCAGCAAATATCTCAACTTTGCCTCTCCGTGCCACTACCTTATTGAATTTTGGGCTCGACATGATGTTGAACTGTTCTTCTGCTGTCTTCGCCTCAGTGCCCATTGTTTTGGACAAGACTCTTCTCCCTATCCAATAGACCCCATCACCCAGCTCCAACACTCTCTCTACACCTGGACCCCACCCTCTACCCTTTTAACTGAACTCAATCTGTTCATTAAGAACTCTCGTTGTGACATTGGTTGTCTTCATTTCTCTTCTCCCTCTCACCGATCCTAACCTATCACCCTCTGAACTAACTGCACTCCATGTGCTTATATTCAACCCTGACTGTGTTACTCAGCCTGTGTTGATAAGGGTGGTGCTGCTGTAGTCTGGTGGACTAACATCTACATTGCAGAGACTGAGCACGCGCTCTCAGATATCTCCTTTTATCTTCCCCTGGACCATGATCCAAACATGGCACATCAGGCCATTGTCTCAACTATGAAAATTGACCACATTCAATCTGGAGATTACCGCCCCATTTGACCCCTCCTCCCTTAATTGCCTCAAGCTATTGGCTGTCTGATAGCAGAGCTCGCTTCCATCTCTTCCTGAAAATCCAGAAACAGTACTGCCTGAGCAGACCCATTGCTTCAGCCTGCTCCTGCCACACAGAGGGGGTGCATGGATACACACGTGGCGGTGTTCTACCTGTTTCTTCATGGCGCACATAGGCCATTCCTTGCTCCAGTTCTATTCCAGACCCCTTCCACAGCTCTTTCTCCGATACAAAGATGTTATCATCGCTGCTGCTTCTCTCTTTTGTCCAGAATTAGAAACGTTCATTCATTTCACTTTGAATTTTCACCCCTCCCTCACTTTCACCTGATCCACGGGTGACTCCTTCCTTCCTTTCCTCGATGTCTCTGCTTCCAATTCTGAGGATAGACCAACCACTGATATTCAATTTTAACCCACCAACTCCTAAAGCTATCTGGAGTAGACATCCTCACACCCTATTTCCTGAAAAGACCCCAATTCATTCTCTCAGTTCATCCATCTCCACCGCATTTCTTCTGATGATGCCAAATTCAACATGGACGCCTTTTAAATGCCCACAATGTTCCTCAAATAAAGATTCCCAAGCACAGTTGTCAAGAGGTCCGGGTCTGACTCATTTCCTGCACGTCCAGCTTCCCCCTCCACTTCCCTGCTGCTGCAGACTTCCCCTTGTCCTCACCTACCTTCCCACAAGCATTCACATGCAGAGGACCTTCAGCCGCATACCTCGCACCCCACCCCCCACCACTCAAGTGAGATGCCACAATCAGACACATATTCGCCTCCCCTCCCTTGTCCTTTTTCTGCAGGGACCAATCGCTCCAGGACACATCTGTCCGCTCTTTATTCACACCCAACACCTCCCCGCACCCCCCACCGCATGTCCACTTCACGTTCCCCTGCCGAAGATGCAACATTTCTCCAGTTACTGCCCACTCCTCATTATCCAAGGGTCCAACCTTACCTCCCAGGTGAAGCAGCACCTTAACAACATTTTCCACAATCTAGCCCACTACATTCGCTGCTCAAAATGTGGTCGCCTTCTACATTGCGGAAGAGAAGAGTAGGCTAGTTGGCTACTTCGCAGAACATCTATGTTGAACATCTGCAAAAGACCCTGAGCTTCCAGTTGCCTGCCTATTTAATACCCTATCCTGTTTACTGGCCATTTTCTCTGTGTCAGGCTTGCTGCAATGTCCCAGGAAAGCTCCACGCAAGCTGGAAGAACAACACATCATTTTCCATGCGCGGACCCTGCAGCCCTTCAGACTGAAAATCAAGTTCAATAATTTTAGGGCAAGAACTCCTTGCCCACTACCCATACAACAGTCCTAGTTATCACATAACCTTCCATTACTCATCCTCTCTTGTTAGCGACTAGTCGTGTCCATTAACACCTATCCAGCCTCTTCTGCATATCAACAACATTTTCCTTCAGTTCTGAGGAAGTGTCACTGGATCCGAAATGTTAACTCTGATTGCTCTGTACAGAAGCTGCCAGACCTGCTGAGCGTTTGCAGCAACTCCTACTTTTGTTTCAATATTTTCATGGAACGTTCTCACAATGCAATACATCAACGATATTTAGAGCTCTGTCAAACATAGGAACTTTGTAATTTCTCATTTAATGCCCATAACAAATTATTGGAGAATCAACTGAGATAACGGTTTTGCGGTTATCATTCAGATCAGACAATTTGTCACAGTTCAGAAAGAAAAAGAAATCGAAAGAACTGAAGCAAAACTTCGCAACTCTGATAACATCTGAGCAGGGATGCACAGACTTAACCTTTGATTCAAATATAACTTCTCAGACCAGTGTCTCATCATATTCGATATGTCAACTCTGTTTCTATCTGCAGATACTTCCTCAGCTGTTGCATTTCTCCACCATTTTCAGTTTTTATTTCATATTTCCATATCATTATATTTCATGTTTCATGACAGGTCTACATGTTGACCTTGGTAATATTTGGACATATTGGTCCTTTCCTATTCCTATTATATTTTGTGAGTCGGTGACACTTGTATTACAGCTGAAGTCTGTTTCTTTTTGAAGTTTCAAATGAAAAAAAGACTTTTTAATAATATCCTGCAAATCTCAGGAAAGCCACTTTGTTTGAAAAGACATTTTGGAGGCAGCTGAACTTCATGAACTAATAGGAATAGATTATTGATGATGGAAAACTCTGCGTCCTTCATTGAACAAGCTTATCTCCCCACTCTCCAAAACCTTTCAATATATATCACCTAATTGTTACAGCAAAGGTGATGGAAACTCAGTCCATCGTGTCTTCCAGCTTGGAATGCGCTGTACCTCTACTGCTGTTCCACTGTATTGCCCCCATTGCCCTTCACGTTTTGTTATCAGTGTCTGTTTTTAATCCAAGTATCCTGTCCAGATGTAAGCAATAATATCAATCTCAACAAAAAAAAAACAGAAATTGGAGGGAAAGCGAAGCAGGTTAGGAGTATTTGTGAAGCGAAATCGAAATTAATGTTTCAGTTCCAGAGACCTTCCTCAAGCTGTATTCCCATTAATTAAATGATGTGTATAAAAATATAGTTCATTTTATCACATTTTCAAAAATATCCTGTTCAGTTTACATTGCCATTCAGCATTGCATCTCCCAAACGTTGGCTGTTTCCTTGTGCATTACTGTTAATTCTATCTGTCATAAAGAGTGATCATGATTGGGAATATCATTGTACTCCCCATGCAGTCTCCCCATGGCTTTCAGTTGCCAGTATACAGAGCACTGGGAGACAGGCAGTTCCAAAATAGTTCGCAAGAGAAACAGGAGGACAGTCAGTCAAATAGAGAGAAAGGAAAGCCACTGCACCCATTTCATCCCATCTTCCAGCCAATGTCATATTCACTTCAACTGGACTTATTAATTCATAGGTCTTAATAAATAAGTTCATTGTAATTATCACTTTTGGTTTTGGACTGAGGCCGAAAAGTGTAAACATTACAGCTTCTTAACAAATAAAACTGCATTGAAACGTTTGTCAATTTATATAAATAAATTACTGAAGCAAATTCAGTATGGAAGTTCCAAAGTTGCCTGATTACAGCAGTGAGAGGAACATTCAGAAAAGTCCACACTTCCTAATCCCATTTACAGAAGTAGGTTTTGTTTTGTGAGTAGTGGAGGCACGTGGTAATAAACAAGAAAACAGAGATTAAAAATGTGTTGCTGGAAAAGCGCAGCAGGTCAGGCAGCATCCAAGGAGCAGGAGAATCGACGTTTCTGGCATAAGACCTTTTTCAGGAAAGAGGAAGGTGTGCCAAGCAGGCTAAGGTAAAAGGTAGGGAGGAGGGACTTGGGGGAGGGGCGTTGGGAATGCGATAGGTGGAAGGAGGTTAAGGTGAGGGTGATAGGCCGGAGAGGGGGTGGGGGCAGAGAGGTCAGGAAGAACATTGCAGGTGAAGAAGGTGGTGCTGAGTCTGAGGGTTAAACACCTCTGGGACCCCCGCACCAACCAACCCAACCACCCCGTAGCTGAACACTTTAACTTCCCCTACCACTCCACCAAGGACATACAGGTCCTTGGCGTCCTCCTTCACCAGACCATGGCAACACAATGCCTGGAGGAAGAGCGCCTCATCTTCCACAAGGGATGAATGCAGATTTCTCTAACTTCCTCATTCACCCTCCTCCCATCTTTTCTCAGTCCCAAACCTCCGACTCAGCACCACCTTCTTGACCTGCAATCTTCTTCCCGACCTCTCCACCCCCACCCCCTCCCCGGTCTATCACCCTCACCTTAACCTCCTTCTCCCTGTCGTATTCCTAACGCCCCTCCCACAAGTCCTTCCTCCCTACATATTTTCTTAGCCTGCCTGGCACACCCTCCTCATTCCTGAATAAGCACTTATGCCCGAAATGTCAATTCTTCTGCTCCTTGGATGCTGCCTGAACTGCTGCGCTTTTCCAGCAACACATTTTTAAGCTCTGATCCAGCATCTGCAGTCTTCACTTTCTCCAAGAAAACAGAGATCACTGGGTACTTAGAGAGAATGAGGCATAGAAGGATACATCACACAGGTGGCGTGCAGAGCAAGATCGACGTTAGCACGTTTAATATTATTTGAAGTTAGAGAGGTTAATTCATCAGTATAATGCAGGAGTTTGCAGGAGATAATTATCTGTTTGGGAGAGATCTTTGAGGTTGCCAGACTTTTGCGACAAGGAGAAGTATAAATGGTGTCCATTGATGGGATGTTGTCTCTGTGATGGTGTGGGCTGTGCACACAACTTTCTGTAGGTTCTCATGCTCCTGGGCAGGACAGTTACCATGTCAGACGAATATGCACTCGAATAGAATGCTTCCAGTTGCCAGTATACAGAGCTCTGGGAGACAGGCAGTTCCAAAATGGTTTGCAAGAGAAACAGGAGGACAGTCAGTCAAAGAGAGAAAGGAAACAAAGCAAAGAAACAAACAGTCACATGGACAGGGAAAACACAGGGAAACGCAGTGAGAGAAACAGTGAGGGACAAACGATATGGGGAGCTAGGGTTGGGGATCGGGAGAAGCTGGAAGTGAGGACCGGAGGGAGCTTGGAGTGAGGATCGGAGAGAGCTGGAGAGTGGAAGGTGAGGATTTATTGTCACCTGTACCAAGAGGTCCGGGCAGATGATAGTAAGCAAGGATGTACAGAACAATGGCTGTAAAACATGTCTGAGAGGCATTAGGTTATGTTGCACAGAGCGTGCGCGAGGCGAGATCAACATGAACAAGATCAGCATTATCTGAGACTAGAGAGTCCCTTCATCAGTCTGACAACAGCTGGGAAGAAGCTGTTCCTGAACCTGCTGCTGCGTTTGTTCAAGCTTCTGTATCGTCGAGCCTGATGGAAGAGGTTGTAGGAGATCATTACCGAGGTGTGATGAGGCTTTGATAATGTTAGAACAAAGAACAAAGAAAATTACAGAATAGGAGCAGGCCCTTTGGCCCTCCAAGCCTGTGCTGATCCAGATCCTCTGTCTAAACCTGTCGCCAATTTTCTGAGGGTCTGTACCCCTTTGCTCCCTGCCCATTCACGTATCTGTCCAGAAAAATATCTTAAATGGCCCTATCGTACCCCCCTCTACCACCTCTGCTGGCAACGCATTCCAGGCACCCACCACCCTCTGTGTAAAGAACTTGCCATACAAATCACCAATAAACCTTTCCCCTCTCAATTTGAACTCGTGAGCCCTGGTAATTGAATCCCCCACTCTGGAGAAAAGCTTCTTAATATCCAACCTGTCTACACCTCTCATAATTTTGTAGACATCAATCAGGTCCTCTGTCAACTGTCGTCTTTCTAATGAAAATAATCATAGTCTACTCAAGATCTTTTCACAGCTAGCGTCCTTCATACCAGACAATATCCTGCTGAATGTCCTCTGCACCCTTTTCCAAAGCATCCACATCCTTTTGCTTATGTGGTGACCAGAACTCGACGCAATATTCCAAATGTGGCTGAAACAAAGCCTTATAAAACTGTGACATGTTCTGCTAACTCTTGTTCTCAATACCCCATCCAATGAAGTGAAGCATACCATATGCCTTCTTGACCACTCCACTGACCTTCATTGCCACCTTCAGAGAACAATGGACTTGAACATTCGGACCTCTCTGCACATCAATTTTCCCTAGGGTGTTTCCGCATACTGTATAGTTACGCTTGAATTTGATATTCCAATATGCATCACCTCCCATTTGAACGGATTGAACTCTACCTGCAATTTCTCTGCCCAACTCTCCAATCTATCTATATTCAGCTGTATTCTCTTACAGTCCTCTTTACTATCTATTCCTCCACTAATCTTAGTGTCATCTGCAAATTTGCTAATCAGACCACCAATACTTTCCTCCAAATCATTTACATGTATCATAAACAACAGTGGTCCCAGCACAGATCCCTCTGGAACACCACTGGTCACAGTTCTCCATTTTAAAACCCCCCTTCCCTTCCTTCTCTCTGTCTCCTTGTGCCCAGCCACTTTTTTATACATATAGCGAGCACACCCTGGAACCCATATGACCTCACTTTCTCCATAACCCTAACATTGGAAACCTTATCAAACGTCCTGTAGAAGTAAATGCGTATGACATCTATAAAGGGTCAATTTGATTCGAAACATTAGCTCTTTACTCTCCTTACAGATGCTGTTAGACCAGCTGAGATCTTCCAGCATTTACTCTTTTGATATCTACAGCCCTTCCCTCATCAGTCAACTTTGTCACTTTCTCAAAGAAATCTATGAAGTTGGTAAGACATTACCTTCCCCGCACAAGACCATGTTGCCTATCACTGATAAGCCGATTTTCTTCCGAATGAGAATAGGTCCGACCCTTCAGTATCTTCTCCAGCAGTTTCCTACACCTTACGTCACGTTCTCCGGACTATAATTAACTGGAATATCCCTGATACCCTTCTTAAACAAGGGGATTAGCAATTCTCCAGTCCTCCGGGACCTCATTGTATTCAAGGATGCTACAAAGATATCTGATAAAGCCCCAGCTATTTCTTCCCTCACTTCCCTCAGTAATCTGGGACAGATGTTAGCAGTCGTTGTGCGGCAACGAGCCATGTAAATTGAGTCAATAGTTGGGAGGTTAGAATCCGTGATGGCGTGGGCTTTGCACACAACCTTCTGCAGTTTCTACTGGTCTCCTGAAAAAAGCAGTTGATTTATTAGGCCGTTATGCCCCCAGACAATACGATCTTAATGGTGCATTTGTAGAAATAGCGCATGCTGAATTTCCTGAGCCACCTGAGGATGGAGAGGCGTTGTTGGACCTTCTTGACTGTCACACTTTTTGAGAAGTCTAGGACAGATTGTCAGTTATCATCACTCAGAGGAACCTGACACTCTGCACTCTCTTAACCATCAGTGTAAATGGGAGTGTGTTCCCCTCATTTCTTTCTGAAGTCAATGATCAGTTCATTACTATCGCTGAATTTCTCACAGAGGCTATTATCATTACACCACGCCACCAAAAATTCTACCTCCGTTCTATGTTCTGAGTCTTCGTTGTTTGATATCCGTCCTGCTATGGTGGTGTCAGCAGCGAACGTGTAGATGGCGTTTGTTTGAAATTTGGCAACACAGCCGTGCGTGTACAGGACGTACAGTTGGGGGCTGAGGACACAAACGTGGATGTACAGTGAGTCCAGTAGGGGTCTGAGGAAACAGCTATGGGTATACAAGGAGGATGGAAAACAGCTGAGGACGCAGCCTTGAGTGTACAGTGAGTACAGTAGGGGGCTGAGGGCCATAGATGTATAGTGAGTACAGTAGGGGGCTGAGGACACAACCATGGGTTTACAGTGAGTACAGTAGGGGGCTGAGGGCACAGCCATGGGTGTACAGTGAGTACAGTAGGGGCTGAGGACAGAACCGTGTGTGTGCAGGCAGTACAGTAGGGGCTGAGCTCACAGCCGTGGGTATACAGGAAGTACAGTTTGGGGCTGAGGACACAAACGTGGATGTACAGTGAGTGCAGTAGGTGTCTGAGGACACAGCTGTGAGTATGCAGGGTGGATGGTAAAGGGTTGAAGACACCGACATGGGTGTACAGTGTGTACAGTAGGGTGATGAGGGCACAGCCGTAGGTGTATGGGGAATACAGTAGGGGACTGAGGACATATCCTTCTGGAACTCCTGTGTTGAGTGTTATTGTGGAGGAGGTGCAGTTACCTACCTTCACCCATAGTGATGTGAGTGTCAGAAAGTTGAGGATCCAGTGGCAGAGGGCGGAGATGGGACTATGTTCATGGGGTTTTGTGATCAGTCTGGAGGGGATATTGATGTTGAAGATGAAGCTGTACTCAATGAGCAGCAGTATGATGTAGGTGCCTTTGTTGTCCAGATGTTCCAGGGATAAGTGCAGGGTTCGGGATATGATATCCATTGTGGACCCATTACATCAGTCAGCAAATTATTTGGGATTTGGGCAGGCTGGGAGACTGGAGGTGGTGTGGATCATAACCAGTCTCTTGAATCACTTCATACTTATTGAGTTTGGAGCCACTGGGCGGTAATCATTAAAGTAAGTTGCATGAGCTTTCTCACTTACTTTCTTCACCTTCTTGAAGCAAGTTGGGACGTCGGCTTCAGGGAGGAGAAGCTGTAGATGTATGTAATTACGTCTGCCAGTTGGTCCACACAGGATCTGAGTGCTCAGGCCGGAACATCAACCAAGCCTATCACTTTCCTTGATTTGACTCACAGGAAGACTTATCATGCCTGAAGCGGTGACAAAGGGAACAGGTACATCCCAGGCTTTTGTGTCAGATTGCATCCTAACAGTCACAGAGTCATTCAGCATAGCCAACCCCTCCCCCACCTCTCTCTGTCGTCATCAAGACACAGTGACATTGGTCAGTGTGAGCGCCAAACAGTTAGTGTCGAGATAGAGTGACATCAACAGACTGGGATTGTGCACCATCAAGTCCTGTGTCACCATAATGGGGTAAATTCACAACAAAAGGGGCGAACCATGTGCTCCTACTGAGTGTCAGTGGCGCAGAGAGTGAAGATTTTACAGATATAATTCCAATCAATCCACTATGTTTACCTGAGTGGAGTCAACACCAAGAGTGTTGTCCTTTGTAGATGGTGGACAGTCCTTCGGGAATTCAGGAAACATCTTATACAAGAACCACCTGGCTCAAGGATTGAGGGAATGTTTGCTAAGTTTGTAGATGATACAATAATGGTTGAATGGGCAAGTGATATAGAGGAAGGGGGGAGGCTGCAGGAAGACTTGGACAGTTTCGGACCGTGAGAAAACACATGGCTGGTGAAACGTAATATGGGAACGTGTGAGATAATGCACTTACTTGGGCGGAATAGAGGCAGACACTATGTTCTAATAGGATCCACTAAATCTGAAGCACAAAACGATTTTGAAGCATTCGTCCTGTCTTATGGTTAATGCGCCCGTTCAGTTGGCAGTTTGGAAAGCAACTGCAATATTAGCAGTCATTTCAAGAGAGTTTGAAGAGACATACTGCTGAGAATGCAATGGACTGTGTTGGAGGTGATCCATCCTGGGGATGACAGCTTGTCAGATGAGCAGCATTTGAGGGCTCTTTGATCCATACTCGATGGAATTTAAAAGAATGGGAGGCGAGGCATCTGATAGAAACTGATCGATTACTGCAAAGATTGATAAAGTCAACATTTAGAAGACATTGCCACTAGTCATAGACACTATGACAAAATAGAACAGTTTCAGAGTGAAGGGATAGGCTGAATGACCTAAATCTATTGCTATATCTCATGCCCTTATGATCATATGGCCTACTATTCAGTGCCGAATTGTAAGTCTCTGACCTGCTCTTGAAATCATGGTGTTTGTATGTTGTTTTGCCTTCACCTTCTGGTCAATGTTAACACCTGTGATACGGACGGTGGGAGGATTCAGTGTCGGCCAGTAGTCCTTTAATATTTTGACTATGAGCTCCTATCTGTCAGGACCACATTGTCTCTATGATGATTGTCATTTTCGAAGAATCGATTCTTTAGATTAGATTACTTACAGTATGGAAACAGGCCCTTTATCCCAACAAGTCCACAACGACCCGCCGAAGCGCAACCCACCCAGACCCATTCCCCTATGCCGAACACTACGGGCAATTTAGCATGGCCAATTCATATGGGATGCACATTTTTGGATTGTGGGAGGAAACCGGAGCACCCGGAGGAAACCCTCACGCAGACACGGGGAGAATGTGCAAACTCCACACAGTCAGTCACCTGAGGCGGGAATTGAACCCAGGTGTCTGGCGCTGTGAGACAACAGTGCTAACCACTGTGCCACCGTGCCGCCCACAATCCTGCTACGCCAGTATTGTTAAATTTAACAAAACGGTGTAATTTATCACAAAACTTAGCAACAATATGTCATCGAACACCCTTCTAATAACAGAAAGGTCTAAAATGTTCAATATTAGAAACACTGATTTCCTGTTCGTGTTCAAACCAGATAACCTGTCCCATCGAGATGATAAACTTGGAACTATTTGTAAAAAATCTTTATTGGATGTGGGCATCGATGGATGGGCCCAGCATATCTTGCCCGTCCCTTGTTGCCCCCTTGCGAAGGTGGTGCCGAACTGCCTTCTCGAACTGCTGCAATCCACCTGCTGTGTGTCGACCCACTCATGATTAAGGAGGGAAAACTAGGGTTTTGACCAAGCAACAATGAAGGAATGGCGATCTATTTCCAAATCAGGATGTTATCTGGTTTGTAGGGGAATTTGAAGGTGGTGGTGTCCCCAAAAGTCTACTACCCTTGTCATTCCAGATGGAAGTGTTCGTGAGATTGGAAGGAGCTGTCTGAGGATCTTTGAGGAATTTCTCCATTGTGTCTTGTAGATAGTACACATTGCTGCTTCTGAGCGACCATGGTAAAGGGACTGAATGCTTGTGGATATGGTGCAATTCAAAAGGGCTGTTATGTCCTGGATGGGGTCAAGCTTCTTTAATGTTGTTGGGGCTACACTCATTCAGGTAAGTGAGAATATTCCATCTCATTCCTGACTGGTGCCTTGTAGATGATGGACAGGTTTTGGGTCGTCAGGAGGTGAGTTACTCGTGCAGTATTCCTAGCCTCTGATCTACACTTCTATTCATGTGGCGAGTCCAGTTGAGTTTCTGGTCAATGAAACCCCCCCAGGATATTGATAGTGGGGGGGGGGGGGGGGGGGGGGAGGGGAATGGGTTGGGTTAATGATGATAATGCTACTGAATACAAAGTGGTTATATTGTTTCTTATTGATGACAGTCATTGTCTGAATTTTTGTGGCGCAAATGTTACTTGCCACTTGCCAGCCCAAGCCTGGATATTGTCCAGATCATGTTGCTTTGGGCATGGACTGCTTCAGCATCTGAGCATTTGCGAATGGTGCTAAACATTGTGCAGTCATCATCGAACATCCCCACTTCTGACCTTATGATGGATGGAAGGTCGTTGTTGAAGCAGCTGAAGATGTTTGGACCTAGGACATTATCTGAAGGGACTACTGCAGAGATGTTCTGGAGCTGAGATTACTGACCTCCAACAACAATGACCATCTTGTTATCTGTCAGGTATGACTCCAATAATGGAGTGTTGGCCCGGGATACCATCTTTGCTTGGGCTACTTGACGTCACATTTTGCAGAATTCAGCCTTGATGTCAGGGGCTGGAATTCAGTTCCCTTTTCTATGTTTGGACCAAGACTGTGGCGAGTTCAGGAGGTGAGTGACCCTGGCAAAACTGAAACTGGGCGTCACTGAGCAGGTTAGTTTTGAGCAGGTGTGGCTTGATAGCACTGTTGATGACACCTTCCATCATTTTACAGATGATGGAAAGTAGACTGATAGGGCGGTATTTGGACGGATCGAACTTGTCCTGCGCTCTATGTACAGAACATATCTAAGCGGTTTTCCCCCATTGTAGGTTTGTAAACATACTGGAACAGCTTGGCTAGGGGAGAGGGAAATTCTGGAACACAAGCCTTCGGGACTATTGCTGGCATGTTATATGGGCACATAACCTTTGCAATATCCAGTACCTTCAACCATTTCTGGATATTAGTTAAGCTAATTTGCTGAAGGCTGCTACCTGTAATGATGGGGACCACGGGAGGTGTCCGAAATGGATCATTCTCTCAAAACTTCTATCTTTTGCACTGATGTTCTGGGCTCTTCCATCATTGAGGATGGGGATATTTGTAGAGACTCTTACTCCAGTGAGTTGCTTAATGGTCCACCACAATTCCCGATCGGATTAGCAGGACTGCAGAGCTTAAATCTGATCCATTGGTTCTGGGATCGCTAAGCTCCGTCTGTCCTTTGCTATTTATGCTATCTGGCACGCAAATATTTCTGTTTGGAAACTTCAGCAGATTGACATTTTGTCGTTATATATTCCTGGTTCTACTCCTGGCATGCCCTCCTGCACTCGCCATTGAAACACGGTTAATTCTCTGGTTTGATGCTAATGTTTGAGTGGGGGGGCATGCTGGGACATGACGTTACTGATTGTGCTGGACTATTGTTCTGCTGCTATTGATGGTCCGCAGTGTCTTATGGACGCTCAGTCTTGAGTTGGTGGATCTGCTAAAAGTCTCTGCCATTTAGCATGGTGATAGTGCCACACAACACAATAGAGTTTATGGAGACAATAGACTTCGTCTCCACAAGGACAGTGTAGTGTTCACATTTACCAATACTGTCATGGACATATGCATCTGCAATTGATAGATTGGTAAGGATGAGGTCAGGTATGTTTTTACTCTCTCGTTCATTCCGTCACCACCTTCTGCAGATCCAAACAAAATATGTCCTTAGGAGACGACCAGAATGATCAGTAGTACTGCTGCCAAACCACTCTTGATAGTCGACTTTGAAATCTCCCAGCCAGAATACACTTTGTGTCCTTGTAACAGTCAATGCTTTCTCCAAGTGTTGTTTAACATGGAGGGGGACTGATTCAGCTGAGGAGCGATGTTACGTGGTAATCGTAAGAGACTCCTTTGTCCATGTTTAATTTCTGTTATTTCTATAACGTATGGTTCCGTGAGTATGGCTATGTAAGGCTGTTGCTTAACTGGTCTGTAAGGCAGTTGCTCCAATGTTGGTACCAGACCTCAGATGTTAGTAAGGAAGACTTTGCAGTTTCTAAAGTGATGTTTCTAATGTTGACTTTTCTGATGCCCTTTTCGATGCCAAGTGGTCCAGCCGGTTTCATTTGTTTGAAACTTTGTAGAGATTTGTACAACTGAATAACTCACTAGACCATTTCAGAGGAGTCAATCATATTGCTTTGGATCTGGAGTTACATGTCAGCCAGACCAGGTGCGGATGGAAGATTCCTTCATTGCAGGATATTTGTGAACCAGGTGGATTTTTCTGACAATCGGCAATGATTTCATTCTCATCAGTCGATTCTTAATTGCAGGGATATTTTTACATTATTGAATTGGATTTCCACCATCTGCAGTGGCGGGATTCAACCTGGGTCCACAGAACAGGAGCTGATTTTCTGGATTTGTAATCTGTTGGTAATACCATGCGACCCACTTGGAACCACATGTTGAACTCAGCTGTCATTTCTTGTCTTGCCCTGTTTTTCAATCATTGCTTATGTTATTCTGGAATCTCATCCTTCATTACATCCTGACTGAAATATACAGCCTTCTCGATTGCTCGAATTTCATTCAGTCTGCTTTGTTTAAACAGACATTTCAAGGCAGCTGTACATCAGAGAAAAGTAAGAAAAGATAATGGGAGATTGGACACTGTACCTGTCACCGGATCAGCAGGTCTGCACACCAGGTATTTATTGTGGGTCAGAGAACCTCAGAATTATTTTGGTATGGATGGAGATCATTCAGCCCATCGTGGAGTCGCAACCTCTCCAACTGCACAATTAGAGATTGAGAGAGCATGTGAAGATAGATTGTGTGAGAGAGAAATAAACTGAGAGAAAGCAAGTGAAGGGAGATAAACTGAGAGAGGCTAGAAAGGGGAGCGACTGTCTGAGTGCAAGAGGAAGAGGTGTTAGATGAGGGTGAAGTTAGATAGATCAGAAGACTGCATTATGGTAGGTAAATATGAACAGACAGAAGTTAGAAACTTTATTTAGAATTTCCGCTGGCCGGCAAGCCTTTGTCTGGGCTCCATACACTGTGAGCACTGTGCTGGTACTGGCTGTCATCCCAGATTACTTATTTCCAATTATATCACAGAGCCGGGTTACTGACAGCCAAACAGAACCCATTAGGCCAATAGATTGGTTCCATGGAGAAAGCAGAATTTGGAAGTAGACTGTGCCAAGAGCAGCAGCAAATGATAACCAACACCCCGCTTCCACGACCTCCCCCCTCCCCCGATACTAGTCCAGAGAATCTCAATGAGGAGACTCACTGACAGAGAGGAAATCACGATCTTAGCTGTGGGTCAATTAATGATTGATAAAGTTTGCATGCCACGTTCCGAGTTATGTAATTCACATTTCAATTTATATAGCTCAATATCAGGAGTGTATTTTAACAACCTTATCTCTTTGTACTTCGCATATATTGGTGTTTGCAGAAAATCATTTTCTTCCTATATTTTATATTGTATAAACGTATTGCATTAATATTGTCTCTGCTAATTCCTCATTGTAGATGTATTCTTGAATCTGTTCTTCATATGAGTTATAAAGAGTAATGTTCCAATTCCAGTAAGTGTGGAACACCACTGTCCCTCCACCCTCCGCCAAGTCCCCCAGACCTCTCCATCTTCTGCCTTTTCCCCAATATCATAATCACAATGTAACTGAAGTCCATTAAATTACACTCCATGACAGTTCCTTAACATCGATAACATCAACAGCATGACCCAGCAGCTGCCCTCTCTGATCCTGGAATAGCAATCTGCACTGTGTTTGTCATGTGCAATTCTCCGTTGACATATCGACGCCACTTGTTTGTTGTAACCCTCTTTTACTTTGGCATATCTTGCTGTCAGATCATGGATGATAGATGTTCTCTCAATGTTTTACTGATTTTGCAATGACTGATCAGTATTTACGGGATTTATTTCTGTATACAAGAACAGAGAAGCATGTTTATGTCCTGTTAAACCTCTGGAATTTCTTCCATATCCAAGGCAGACTAATGATTACACTCAATCAATCTGCCATCTTCAACATTCCTTCCTTAAGTCACACTCACATATCACACACAGAACGCATAAATGTTTTAAGGTATTTTGAATTTTAATAAATTAGCATTGAATTGAAAAGAGTTAACTGGAGCTATTTGTTCAGCGATTGTAAATATGTCAGTCTCCATGGATCCTATGCGCCCCTAGAGAGGTTCTCTCTTCTACTAATAAGGAAATGCTTTCAGTGTTGTATCCCATAGTATGACCGGGAGCATGTCCAACAGCAGTAACAGGGATTTGCAGCATCAGAGAGAAGGGCAGGAGAGATGGGAATCTGGGAACACTAGACTGGAATGTAACAACAATAGATCAGAATCTGAGAACATTATACCTGAATGTTCCAACAATAGACAGGGGTTTATCCTATGGTCTTTACTGGCTTTCCCAGCCTTGGATTTTATTAGTGTCGCGGATTGAAGATGTACTGATGGTTATCCACGCTAGTTACTATCCTATCCTTGCTATATTTGGTGTTCCTGATAAGTCACTCTGTCTGTCTAGTGAAATGGTCTGAACAGAATCGATGGTCATGATATGTAGATTTTGGAAAAGGTGTAACCAACGTTTTCAGTTCCAATCAAATATACCATTCCTTAGAAATTATGACTGGCAAATTATTAATTAAAAATTACTCACCGATATGCGATGATAAACCACATTGTTCTCAACTTCTTTCATTCATTTTCTCCTGAAAACTGTACACCTCCTATCCTCCCCACATACCAATCCTGTCCAATACTAACATTAAGGCGTCCCAGTCTCCTCCTCAACCTCAGTTCAATTCCTGAATAAGCCATCGTTTGTGCCTTTGTTAATTCCAGATACATCTGTTTCAACGCCCTTCTTACCACGTGCCCATTGCAAAATAATTTCACTTGAGTTGCTTAAGTTGTCTCTCCACGAAATCTAAAAGATGGGCAGTGTATGGTGGATCACGTCATTGGCTCGTATTCTAGAGCCACAGAATGATAATCTGTTGATATCAGCTTGCCTTATGTCCATTAGAGAAGGCAGTGGATTATCCTTCTCTGGTCAAGTCTCTGTTCAACTGCAAACCTACGGCAATTCGTTTTACTATTTATTGTCCTGTGAAACAGCTGAAACAGCCACTCAGTTCAAGATCGGCATAACATGCTGGCCTGACCAGGGCTGCACATATCCCGTGAGGGCAGAATAAAAGGAAAGGTTGTTCCCTTCCTCTGCCTGCATCCCACATTCCAATGGCTCATTCCCATTCAGGTAGGTAGCCATTCACTGTTTTAGATGTATTCTTTGTGATTGAGTCTCTCCAAGGAGTGATGTCCATCTCCATGGGCACCTCTGGTGCTGGCTGTATTGATGCTGACCTCCAGATGTAAGGATGTTTTAAATTCCCCATCAGTGACAGTGCTTCGTAAATGAATGGTTTCCTGTGTCAACAGAAAGAAATTGAGCCAACAAAATGAGGGAAAGGAATTAATGTGATCAAACCTGAGAGTCTTGTTGAGGCAGTATTTGGGGTATTGTGGTCAGATTTTCTTTCCTTGAAATGGAGTGGTCTCCACACCACAGAGAGAGTGAAGAGGAGTTCCACCAGACTAATCCCTGGGATTATGGCACCATGAGTAGCGAGTGAAGGTTGATTTGTAGCGCTGTGACAGAATAAGATGTGATTGCATTGAACCCTGAGATGGATGGACAATCACTCCTTATATTCGAAACAGACAATGGGAAGGTGATAAATTCCATGACTGCTGTTTCACTCAGGAATCATGATTAAGGATAGTTGAAATGCATGGGAGGATGTTACGCCCAACCACCCCAACCCCTACTCCCCATTGAGAGAGACAGAGAGGTCCAGGTTTTGAACACACTCTCAGCACATTAATACAATGCAGTTGGTGTGTGATCCTACACTGAATGTCATATTATCCACCAACCCGACTATCTATCTCCGTCTCAAATATACTCAATGAACTGATCCCACGGCCTTCTGTAGCAACACATTTGAAATATTCACCATTTTATGGTTAAATAACTTTCTCCATATCACTGTTCTAAAACATTCAGTATTCTGTATATTTCAATTACATTCCCTTTCATCCTTTTAAACTTTATCGACTATAGACCCAGACTCCTCAAACATTTCTCAATACAATAAGCTTTTCATTCCTATGACCATTCTCATGAAAATCGTCTGAACACTCTCCACGACCAGTACATCCTTCCTGACATATGGAGCTGAAAATTGAGCACAATACTCCAAATGTGGTCTGATCAGAGCCATATACAGCCTCTTCTTATATTCAATTCTTCTCGCAGTAAATGCTCCCAATCATAATTACCATTGCCCTCCTAACTACTGCCTCAACCTGTAAGCTTACCTTGCGAGAATACTGCACTAGAACTCCCCAGTCACTTTGCATTCAGATTTCTGAATTTTCTCGCCATTTAGAAAATAGACCATGCCTCTATTCTTCGTGCCAAAGTGCATGACCTCACACTTTCCAATGTTGGAATGCATCTGCCGATATCTTTACCTGTCGAAATTCTTGTTCAGCCTCTCTGCCTACTCAATACGACCTGGCCATCTGCTTATCTTTGTATCGTCTGCAGACCTAGCCAGAGTGCACTCAGGTCCCTCATCTAGATTGTTAATGTAACAAATAAGTGATATGATTCCAACACTGAGCATTCTGGATCACCACTTGTCACCAGCTGCCATCCTGAGAAGTACTCTTTTATCCCCGCTCTCTGCTTTCTGCAAGACAGACAAGCTTCTAGTCATGCCACTACCTCGCTCTAACACCACGGACCATTATCAAAACCAGTAATCTCCTGTGTAACACCTTGTCAAAGGTCTTCTTCAAGTCCAGGTGGATAACATCCATTGGCTGTGCTTAGTCGAGCCTTCTCATTCGTCTTCAAAGCATTCCAATAGATTTGTCATGCATGAACTTCTCTTGATGAAATCATGCCGACTTTGCCCTATTTTACAAAACACTTTCAAGTATTCATAAATCTTATCCTTCACAATGAATTTTGGGATCTTACTCACGACCGAGGTTAAACTATTCATGGTGGGTTCTGTTGTCTTTTTCTTTATTCTCTTGTTAAAATGGGGTGTCACGCTAGTGGGTTTTCTGATCTCGGGATCGTTCCTTACTCTAGTGATTCCTGAGAGATAACCACGATTGCCTCCACTCCCTCTTCAGCTATCTCCCTTGTAATACTGGGATGTAGTCCATCTGGCCAAGGGTATTTAACCACCTTCGGGCCATTACATTTTTTTCTAGCATGTCCTCCATGGTGGGGGCCATCATACTCATCTCTCGCCCCTCAAAATCTTGAATGTTTTATGTATTACTCGTGTCTTCCACAGTCAAGACTGATGCAAAGTAATTAATCAGTTCTTTGGCCATTTTCTCGTTTGCCACTGCTATCTCTCCAGTATCATTTCCCAGCAGTCCAATGTTCACTTTTGCCGCTCTTTTGTACTTTATATATCGAAAGAAACTGTTGCAATCTTCCTTTATGTTACTGGCGAGCTTGCCCCCATATTTAATAATCTCCCTCCTTATTTTATTTTGTTTGCCCTCTGTTTTGTCTTTGTAAGCTTTCCAATCCACAGGTTTCACACTGCACTTTGTCACATTATATCATTTCTCTTTTGCTTTTATGCTGTACCTGAGTTCCCTAGTCGGCTATGGTTGTCCCAGCCTCCCTATACAAGCCTCATTTTCCTCAGAATAAATCTCTGCTGTGCCCTGAATTACTCCAAAAATCTCCTGCCTTTGCTGTTGCAATATCTTTCCTGCTGGGCCGGTCTCCCAGTCAATTCTACCCAGCTCCTCGCTCATGTCTCTGTAATTGACTTTATTCAGGTGTAATACCGTTGCTTCTGATTCCATCTTCTCCATCTGAAATTGCAGGATAAATTCAATCATATTATGATCATTGCCTCCTATGATTTCCTTCACCTTAAACTCCCCTCATCTACTCTGCCTGAACAAGCTGCTCCAAATACCCATCTCGTAGTCATTCCACAAATTACTTTTCCTGCCAACCACTATCAATCTGAATTCCCAGTCCATCTGCATAATACAATTCCACATGATAACTGTAACTTTGCCTTTCCTCCCGATCTTTATAGCGCCTGGTGTATTTTACACGCCAGCTCACTGTATATAACTCCAGTCGCATTTTTTCACCTTTTTTGATTCCTCAATTCTACCGACACAGATTCTATACCATCTGACCTTAATTCATTTCTTTTATTGATTATTGATTCAATTCCATTCTTAATACTGAGACAACTCCCTCTCTCTGCCCACCTTCCTATCTTTCCGATAGGATGAAATATCTTGAATATTCAGCTCCCAATCCTGATCCACTTGCAGCGATGTCACTGTAATGCCCACTATGTCGTACCTGCCAATTTATGGATGAGTCACAAGCTCATTTACCTTATTCCTTATACTGCATGCATTCCGATATAATAGTTCATCCTGTATTATCCATCTCTCTTCTCATTGTCATTTGTTTGTCCAGCCTTTGGTACCGACACAGACCCTGACCACTGGATCATTCCCCTCCCGCTTCAAGTTCTGCAATCCAGATGATATATCCCAAACCCGAGCACCGGGTAGGCAACACAACCTTCAGGACTCTTAATCCCGATCACGGAGAACAGTATCTATGCATTTAACTATACTATCCCTAATTATCCAGCATTGGCCAGCCTGTTGACACAGCAATGCTGCCTCACAGTGCTAGGGACGTGGGTTCATTTCCAAGCTCTGGACCCTTCTGTGTGGACTTTGTACATTTTTCCCGTGTCTGCATTGGGAGCATTAACTCTTTTCTCTCTCCACAGTACGTCTCTGTGTTTGCTTCTGATTTCTGCCATCTACAGTATTTTTACTTTTGTTCGATGGAGAAATGTAGCAAATGTGACAGGTTTTGGTAAAAGCAGCTGTGGTTCTCGGGTTCCCTGGGTGTTTAGGAGTCTTGCCCGGCCACTTGGCTGAGTGCAGTTCCCCTGGTTACCCATTCCATCTCTCTCAGTTCCATCAGTCCATCGTCACTACATGCAGCTTTTCCTTGTTCCATCCCTGGGACTCCCACACCCCATTGCCTGTCACTGGATATTCTCTTCGCAGGACTGTGCACACAACGACACGGGGAACTTTCTGACCCGTTCGGGATGCTGGGTAAAGATCCTGCCATTGAAAGGAACAGAAAAACTAAAATCCAGTTGAATAGCAAAGCTGAGCAAACAGGCTGAATTACATCAACCTGCTCTGACATTTTCTAATCTTCTGTTTATCCTCGTCCATCCGCAAATATATTGCCCCTATGTATGCCTTGTCAAACGGGTTTAGTAGTGCGGATAGATATCAGATCCGGTGGTCATTGGATTGATTCAGTGGTCTCAATTTCCTGACGTCACACTTAAGTTTTTATGATCAAGTCTATCCAGTTTAAAAAAAGGCCTTGCTATTTGATATTTGAATTTTGTAGACATTAGAATATGTCAGGTCGAGTGAGATTAGGAATCGTAAGGTATCACAGTTGAAGAAGTGCTGGTAGGGGAGGCAGCACTTCCGATATGTGCATCATTGGGATTCCCGGGTTGGTAGGATGTACACAACATGGACGGGATGGACTTGAACTGGCAGCAATCTCCTGGCAGGCAGGTTTGCTATTGTTCTTTACGAGGGTTTAAACTCGTGTGTGGCGGCGGTAGGGGCGGGGTATGTGGAACCACAGCAGTAGGTCCACAGGTACAGTGACTGAGGAGGAGTTGGAGATTAATCCCAGTACAGCTAGGACCAACAAAAAAACAAAAGGTACTGAACACGGTGGCCTAGCAGTCTGAAGTGTGCTGATTTTAATATGAGGAATCTGTTTGTTTGAACAGATATATCGATGTTGCTGCATGTCAGAAAATAGGTAGAGATCATGGTTAATTGTCCACTGTGTCCTTCACTGGACCAGCTTTTCTCTCCAAGCACCAAAATTTGTTACTGTGGGTCAGAGAACGTCAGAATTAATACAACACAGAAGGAGGCCATATAGCCCACCATGTGTCCATGAGCTCTCCAAATTGACAACTTGAAAATAAAGGGAATGATCGGAGCTAGACTGAGAGGGAGAGAAATAAACAGAGGGAAAGACAGTGAAGTGAGATAAAGAGAGTGAAAAAAAACAGCGACAGAGTGAGTGAGAGCAAGGGGTGTCAAACGAATGTGAAGTTAGATCAGGAGACAACATGAAGGAAATACACAGAAACCTTTCTCAGAAACTCTCACAGATTGTAAACCCTTTGTCTGGTGCCATACCCTGTGTGCACCATGCTGATACTAGCTGTCATCCCAGATCATTTATCGCCAATAACATCCCAGAGCTGAGTTGCTAACAGCTAAAAATAATCCAATAGACCAATAGATTGGTTCCAGGGAGAAGGTGGATTAATTTAAATATTCTCGGCGAACAGGAACTTGTAGCCACTCTAGACACTGCGTGAGAGGCAGGGTGGAATCTCAGTGAAGGGAATCACTGACAGAGGGAGAATCAGGATCTCAGCTGTGGGTCAAATAATGATTGATAAAGTTTGCACACCACTTCCATGGTTTTGTAATTCACATTACAATGTATATAGCGACACACAGTAAGTGTATATTAACAATAATGTCTTCTTGTAGTTTTCATATTTTGGTATGTACAGAAAAGCTTTTTTATCCTTGTATTTTGTGTTGAATAAACACATTTTATTACTGAGGAAGAGAGGACCTGCTCCGATTGGACAGTCGTCATCTGAACCGTGCTGGGACCAGAATCCGAGTGAATCCTAACCAGGGCTGTAGACAGAGCTTTAAACTGATTAGGAGTGTGCCTGTGTGCGGGGTGGGGGTGCAGTTATAGGGTTTAATTAGAAAAGCCGAATTAAAAAAGTAGGTAAGAGCACAGAACTCAGGAGAGGTTATTAAAATCTCCAGCACAGACACAAATAGGATAGAGCATCTGGAAATGTTTAACATATCAAACTTCAAGTACACTGCACAAATGAATGTCAATGAGAAGAGGGACGGTTAATGCAGGACTGAAGGGGTTACAACTGAATGCATGCTGTATAAGGAATAAGGTAAATGAGCTTGTGGTACAGAATTAAATCGGCCTTTATGATGCGATGGGCATCACAGAGATGTGGCTGCAAGGGGATCTGAATATTGATTGATATTTATCCTATCGAAAAGATTGGGAGGTGGGCAGAGCGAGTGGATTTGCATTATTAGTAAGAAATGAAATTAAATCAATGGTAAGAAAGGAAGTAAGGTCAGATGGTGTAGAATCTCCGTGCGTAGAATTGAGGAACCACAAAGGTAAGATAACTACAGTTGAATTCTTGTACAGGGCTCCAAAGAGTAGTCAGGAGCTGGGGCACAAGATACACCAGGAGATAGAAAAGAAGTGTAGGAAAGGCAAAGTACAGTCATCATTGGTGATTCCAGTATGCGGGGAACTGGGAACATCAGATTGGTAGTGGTTCACAAGAAAATAAAATTTAGGAATGTTTATGAGATAGCTTTTTGGAGCAACTTCTAGTGGAGTCCACCCGGTAACAAATGATACTGGATTTAATGACGTAGGATTCGTAAGGGAGATTAGGGTGAAGGTAAACTTCGGAAGCAATGATCAGAACATGGTTTAATTTATTCTGCAATTTGAGAGAGAGAAAATACAATCAGAGGTAACAGTATTTCAGCAGAATAAAGGCAACTGCAGAGGCATAAGAGAGACGTTGGGTAGAATTGACTGGGAGAGAAGTCAAGCATGAAAGACAGGGGAACAGCAATGGCAGCAGATTCCAAGATTAATTCAGGAGACACAGCAGAGATTCTTGCCGAGGAATAGAGGTATGGTACAGGGAGGATGAGACTGCCAGGGCTGACGAGGGAAGTCAGGGATTTTATACAAGCAAAGGAGCAAGCATATAATGTGGTGAGGGGCAGTGGGAAACTAGAGAATTGGAAAACGTATAAAGACTAACAGAGGGCAAATACAAGAGACAGAGAAGATTAGATATGGGAGTAAGCTAACGAGTAATTGAAAGGAGACTGTAAGAGGTTCTTTAGATATATAAAGTGCAAAAGAGATGCAAAAATGAATATGGACCACTGGAACATGATGCTGGAGAAACGGTAGCGCAAAACAAAGAAAAGAATGAGGAACTTTGCATCAATGTTCATGGTGGAAGACACGAGTAATTTCCCAACAAATGAAGAGAGTGATAGGGCAGAGCTGAGTATGGTGGACATCACCAAGAAGAACATGCCAGAAAACTGAATGGCCTGAATTTGGATAAATCACCTGAACCATATGGACTACACCCCAGCATTTTAAGGGAGATAGCTGAAGAGGTAGTGAAAGTGAAAGTGGTAATCTTTCAGGAATGACGAAAATCAGTAAAGGCTGGAAAATTGCTAACGTGACACTCCATTTAATAAGGGAGTTAGGCAGAAGATGGAAAATTACAGACTAACCTAAAATTACAGACTAATCATTAGCCTAACCTTGGTTGTGGGTAACATCCTGGAATCCATCGTGAAGGATGAGATTTCTGAATACTTGCAAGTATTTAGTAAAATAGTGCAAAGTCAGCATTGTTTCATCAATGGGAGGTTATGCCTGACAAATCTGCTGGAATACTTTCAGGCAGTAACAAGCAGATTTGACCAAGGAGAACCAGTAGATTTTATCCACCTGCTTCTTTAAATTCCTATGATAAGGTGCCACGCAGGAGGCTATTGAGAAAGTTTAGGGCCCCTGGTGTTACAGGCAAGAAGCTAGCCTGGATAGATGCATGGTTATATGACGGAAAGCAGAGAGTGGGGATAAAAGTGTCCTTCTCAGTATGGCATCAAGTGACAAGTGGTATTCCTCAAGACTCAGTATTGGGACCATAAATTTGGCTTTGTGTATTAATGGTCTACATGAAGGAACGGAGGGCATTCTGGCTAAGTTTTCAAACAGTGCTAGATGGAATAGAGGGATAGGTCGTATTGAAGAGGTGGTTCGGCTGCAGGAGGATGCAGTAGCACCCTCTATCACGCCCCTGATGCTCGCCTTCCAGACCACGAACCCCAGGATACAACACATCATCCTCCGCCATTTCTGCCACCAAGAGTCAGACCACACCACCAGAGATATACTTCGCTCCCCACCCCAATCAGTATTCTGCAGAGACGATTCCCTTCACGAATGCCTCGTTAGGTTCACACGTCCCCCCTCCCACTCCCCAACAAGCCACCTTCCACTCCCGGCACCTTTCCTTGCCATTGCAAGAGATATGAAACCTGTGCCAATAACTTCCTCCTCACCTCCATCCAAGGGTCCAAAGGATCATTCCACATGAGGCAGAGAATATCCTGTGCATCCAAACACATCATCTACTCTGTCCACTGCTCTTGGTCTCCTCTTGGGAGACAGGACGTCAACTTGCAGAATGGTTCAGGGAACACTCTCCGTCACACACACAACAACCCCAATTCCCTGTGGTTGAATACTTCTCCTCCCCCTATCACTCCTCCAAGGACACGCAAGTTGTTGGCCTCCTCCACTGCCACATTGTAGCCACCAGACGTCTGAGGAAGAGCGCATTGTCTTCCAAATTGGGACCCTTCAAACACACGGTATCCCGCGCAATGTCACCAGTGTCCTCATCTCCCCTCCCTCCACCTTATCCCAGATCTAACCCTCCAACTGAGTACCGCCTGTTGAACTGTCCTTCCTATCTATCTTCCTTCCCATCTAGCCACTCCATCTTCCACTCTCACCTTCATTTAGCCATCGCCTTCCAAGCTACCTTCCTCCCAGCCCCTCCCAGTCTCTCTTAACCCTTTTTCCGCCCACCCACTTCATTCCTGATAAAGGCTTTATGACTGAATCATCGACTATCCTGTTCCTCAGAGTCTGCCTGACTGGTTCTACTTTTCTAGCACCACTCTTTTTGACTCTGATCTCCAGCATCTGCGGTCCTCACTTTCTCCTGCTGAAGGAGTTGCTCAGGTTAATGGAGTGAGCAAATAGGTGGCAGGTGGAGTATAACGTGGGCAAGTGGGAGGTCATGCAGTTTGCCAGGAAAAATAAAGGCATAGAGTTTTTTCTAAATAGCGAGCAAGTTCAGAAGAGGGGGTGGGGGGGGGGGGGGTGGTGGGTGGGTGTGTGTGTTGTGGGGTGGGGTTCTAGTCCAAGGATCTTGAAAGCTAAACCTGCAGGTTGTCAGCAGTTGGGAAGGCAAATAAAATGATTCCATTTATTTCAAGAGGGCTTGATTATAAATGCAGAGATGTACTTCTGAGGCTCTATAAGATTTTGGTCTGGCTACTTTGGATTATTCTGCACAGTTTTGGATCCCATATCTTAGGAAGTATGTACTGTCCCTGGAGCATTTTCAGAAGAGATTCATGAAAGTGGTCCCAGGAATGAAAAGCTTAACATATGAAGAACATCTGAGGGGTCTGGGTCTATATTTGACAGAGTTCGGAAGGATGTTAGGAGGTCTAATTGAAACTTACAAAACACTGAATGACCTGAACAGAGTGGATTTTGGGAAGATGTTTCCAATAGAGGCGAGGCTCGGACCCAAGGGCACAGAGTAAAGAGAAAACCTGTTCAAACACAGATAAAGACGAACCTCTTCAGCCAGAGAGTGGTGAATCTAGTGAATTCACTACTACAGAGGGCTGTCGAGGCCAGGTAATTGAGTATATTTAAGAGCAAGACAGATAGGTTCTTGCTTGTAAAGGGGTTGAAGGGTTACAGATAAAAAGCGGAAGAATGAGATTGAGAAGCTTAACAGCCATCATTGAATGGCGGTGCAGGCTCAATGGGCTGAATAGCCACATTTCTGCTCCAATGGCTTCTGGTCATATGGTTAATATTGGCTCTCCTCATTCCTCATTGGAGATGTATCCTGGAATTTGATTTTCTTATGATTTATAAAGAATAACATCCCAGTACTGATGACTGGTAAATATCATGTTCCCTCTCTCCAGTCTCTGCAGCCATGTCCCCAATATCATAATCACGCTCAAATTGAAAACCAGTGCATGGTACTTGATCACAGTTGATTGACATCGACAACATTAACAGCATGAACCTCACCTGCCCTCTTTAATCCTCGAATAACCATCTGAATTGTGTGTCACATCATATTCTCTGTTAACATATTCATGCCATTTGTCTGTTATAACTCATGTTGTCGTAGGCACATTTTCCTGTCAGATTATGGACGAGAAAAGTTCTCTCCATATTTCACTGACATTATAATCACTGATCAGTAGTTACAGACTTAATGTTTCCATTTATAAATGGAGAAACTTGTTTATCCTGACAATCCTTTGACATTACTCCCATATCGAGGATAGATTGAATGATTACACGCAATCAATCTACCATCACCAATATTCATTTCCTCAGCGACCCACACATAGCCCAAGCTAAATGATTAAATTTAACGTTCTTTTGAATTTTAGTAAAATCAATATTGAACTCAAAGGGGTTAAATGGAGCTATTTATTCAGTGACTGTGATTAATGTCAATCTCCGTGGATCCTAATTATCCCAGTGGAGATTTTCCATCGTTGAAAGATAAATGGGCTCTGTTCAATGTGCTATCCCATAGTTTGAGTAGGAACATCACTTACAGCACTCACAGGGACCAGCAGTTCGAGAGAGAGGGGGAGGAGAGATCAGAATCTGAGAACATTATTCAGGAATGTTACAATAATTGTTCATAATCTGACGACCTTGGATTGGAATGTTCCAACAATGGATCCGAATCTGAGAACATTACATTGGAATGTTCCAACAATGGACAGGATTTTATCCTTGGGTCTTTACTATCTTTCTCAGCCTTGGATGTCATTAGCATATCGGATCCAGGATATCCTTTGGATCATTCAAGGCGGTTACTATCCCATCCTTGCGATAGTTGGTGTTCCTGGTAAGACATTATATTTGTCTTCTAACCCGGGTTGAACTGGATTTCTGCTCATGATATGTGTATTTTGGAGAGGGCAAGTTAATATCTTCAGTTCCAAACAAAAATTCATTTCCTTATATATTATAACCATCAAGCTACGATTTATAAATTACTCACTGATATGCGAGAAGGAACCAGAATCTTCTCAACTCCATAATCCATTTTGTCCTTCACAGATTTATATCTCCATATCCTCCCCACTCACCAATCCTGTTCAATACCACCATCATGATATCCCAGTCTCGTCCTCAGTCTCAGTGCAATATCTGAATAAACCATTTGTGCCTTTGTTCAATCCGGATGCAACAGTTTCACGTTCCTTGTGACCACATGTCTGTTACTAAATAATTGCTCTTGAGAATGTTCAACTTGTTCTCTGCACATAAGGGAAGACAGTTTATGGTGGTCAAAACATTAACTAATAACCTTGAGCCACAGAATAATGGTCTGTTGATATCACATGAAGGAAATTGGGGAGTTGAAAAGCAACCATTTTCATTTGTTATAAAAACCAATCTGCTTGCCTCAAGTCCTTGAGGGAAGTCAATGTGTCATGCCTCCATCGTCAGGTTTCCGTGTGACTTCTGTGATAAACACTTGGGTGTACTGTACCTTTGAGAGAATTAAAAACCAACAATAACTACCTGACAGCACCAAGAGTTCTGAAAAATAGATATAATGTAACATTTGGTCGAACTACCCGATTAGGGCTTCATACATCCTGTGAGAGAAGAATAAAGGTAAAGATAGCTCCATTTCTCTGCCCGTTTTCTGTATTGCTGCATCTCATTTCCAATCAGGTACGTGATCATCCCCTATTTTAGGTGTATTCAATCTCATTGAAATTCTCCCCGAGAGTGATGCACATCTACATAGGTATCTCTGGTATTGGTTTTATTGATGCTGATATACGAATGTAAGGGAGTTATAAATTCCATATCAGTCGTAGTGCATAGAGAAGGAATGGCTTTTTGTGACACAGGAAAGAAATGGCGATGTCTAAGTGAGAGGAAAGTGTTTTTTGACAATCCCTGAGAGTGTTGTTGAGGCAGCATTTCGGGTAAGTGGATAGACTTTATCTCAAGTTTCACCAGACTAATCCCTGTGATGATGGCACCATGAGCAGTGAGTGAAGCTCAGTGAGAGAATAAGAGGTGATTGCATTGAACCTTAAGGGGGATGGACGATCACTCATGATGTTCCAAACAGACAATGATACACTGAAAAATTCAGTGGCTTTTTTTCCACTCAGATTACATGATTCTCGATAGTTTAAGAGCCTCTGAGAACGTTCGACCCATCCATCCCCACTCCCTATTTCAAGTGAGACAGAGAGATAAAGAGAGGGGGAGGGGGTAGAGAGAGAGAGAGAGAGAGAGAGAGAGAGAGAGAGAGAGAGAGAGAGAGAGAGAGAGAGAGAGAGAGAAAGACAGCGGTTCAGGCAATGCCTTGATAATCTGAATTACCTGATCCTGTTCCTTTTGTCCTCATATTCAGTGATTGCAAAGTTAATGACTGTAATTTTATCTGAATGTTCTTTTATGGAACGTAGCAATCAGAGAGTAAAGTATTTTGTGAGTCATCTCTGGTTGAGGTATGGGGACTGGACTCACGGTGAATCCGGGTCTATGATATCACCAACAAGTAAACGACAAGTTGCAGAGAGGAAACACTCTGTAAAGAGACCAGAGGCTTCTGTTGAAACAAATAACATTTTCCAACCGACACCAAACCATGTGTGACAGTCTTGAGGGACTGCATTAGATCCTGTATTACTGTTGACCGGGTATTTGGGGCAAGTGGCCTCCATCTGCTCCTTGCAGGAGATGTGAGGGGTTGAATAGAACATAGCAACACAGGACTGAGCAGCAGGAATGGGCTTCATGTGCTTTTGCTCAAAGCAGCAGGTTTCTGTCTGTATACGATTTTACTACATACAAAAAACAAGGTTGAGTAAATGCAAACATCCAGGCACCACACTCCTCTGGGGAATGGAATTTCCACTTGAACAGCCCTTTGAGAATTTCTCATTTGTTTTCCAACAAATGATGGAGGGTCACTGTGTCCTTTCCCAGTCCCAATCTTCCACTGGTTACACCCATCTTAGTTTAGTAAGGTGGCCAATGATTTAGGTCTCAAACTCTGCCATTTTCTAGAAAAATGTGAGACACAGAAAGTTGAACTCATAACAAATGGTAAAATGATAGAGTTCCCCAAAATGTTATTCTGCCTTTGAAATTATTCTGCTCACACAAGCTACTGGTAGTGGGATTTCTTTCTGGAACGGGGGGGTTGGCTGAATTCCCTTCATTTCAGGCAGTGGAGAGATTTCAATGAATCCTCACCAGGAATCCTTCACAAGTAGTAAAGATGACGCAAGGATTTTATTGTCTCACACTTTGCTTTGTGGTGGAACAAAATAAAGAGAGAGGGATCAATCGGCTGCTGCTTCTCAGACAGGGAACAGTTTTCTCCCTCTCTGTGTTGGAACATACAATTTTGTCAACAGAATACCAAACTGGGCCATGTGCGATCTCCTGGAACATTCTCTGGAAAACCTGATTATGGATTATATGCAGGTGCGTCATTTCTCTTGTTGTGCACAATTCCTTCCAATCGCAAAAAAGGTCCCCACTTTATAATTTGAAGACATGCTGACATATGTTTGTGTAATTTGTAAATATTGTTAAGTGTCTTCATAGTATGTGTGTTAATATCAATGCATCTATTTCTTAAAGTTTATACTCGAGCTTTAGTCTCCCTGACAGGAGATAATATGCATCCAACTGATACACTTTTCAGAATGTCATGGTTTATTACTATTTCTCAGATAAGATCAAAACTGATAATCCCTCATAACAAAAGTCCGGCATTCCAGGAATGAGTAAATGGAAACCTCTTTGAAAATCTTCAAAAATAATTATATCTTTTTATTTTAGTTTGGGGATCAATCCTGCACACAGTGCATCAGGAGTGGTCTCAGCAATGCCCTGTATAGATGCAATAAATCATTCCTGCAATTAAACTTGATACCTTTTGCCAAAAACAGCATCATTCCAAATACCTTCCAAATCACTTGCTGCATCTGACTTCATACGATTCATGGAAACCTCCTGTATCACAGATTTCGGCAATCTTACGTTGTTATTTCTGCTGAAGGTTTGCTCACTAACCTTCCCTGTCTGGTCACATTGCAGACTCACTATCTCCATTGGAAGACACATTGAATGACCATCTTGGTGTACGAGCTAATTGAGCTCCAAGCCATTCCCTCCCTCCCTCCAGATCTTTAATAAAGATTGTTGATCATTGATGACCCCACAGAGATGTCTGAGGCACTCCATCAGTTACAGCTTTGCAGCCTGAAAATAAACATTTATCTCTAGTCTCTATTTCCTGTAAACGACAGCTTCCCTATCCCTGTGCAGCAGCTCAGGTGAGTTGAATCGCCTCCTCCTGGACTGTGTAGTGTACTGAACGAGCTGAATTACTTCTTTCTATATTCCTGTGTAATTCCTTAGAGGGGCGGAATGGTCTCCTCCTGTGTCATTGTAACGATCCGGTCTGACAGAATGGAGTGGTCCCCAACCCTGTAACAGCCTCCAGGGTGAATTGAGGGAACAACACATGGGGTAGGGACAGCGGTTTATCTCTGTTACGGGCTCGAGGGTGGATTGAGGGAGTAACACATGGGATGGGGCAAAAGTTCAGAATATTCATGGCTGATCCGAGTGTGTCTGCCCATCTATTTCCTGTCTGTTCCCAATAAACGTTGACTCTCCTGCCAAGTAAAGACCAGTCGACCTCAACCTTGAATATCTTCAATAACCGAGTCTTCACTGCTCCCTGAGGATGAGGACACCACAGGTAGCACAAAACTAATGTGAAAGGGAAGTCCTTATTTCATTGTGGGACTGTTATTTTTTTTAAAATTGTGTTAACTGATCATCAAATTACCACCTCTTTTCAGACATAAGGACAGAATAATTAGGAATAATTAGGAACATAATCCATTCTGGACTCCAAACCTATCCCACATTCCCACTGACCCTTTTCAATCAAATATGTATCACACCCAGCCTCTGCTGCTGTCCCAGGAAGAGAATGCCTGATAGCATAATACCGCAGGAGCATTAAGGAAATTAGAAGATTGAGGCCAGTCAGCCAATCAAGTCGGAAATTCCGTTCAATAGTCTCTTATATGTACCTCGACCTCATTCTTCTGCCTTCTCCCCAGAATCCTTGATCTCCTTACAAATCAAAAACATACCAATTTGTGTCTTAAAAGGATTGGTGTCTGTGTCTCTGTGCATTTGTCTGCGAGCAAGTGTTTGTGCATGTGTCTAGTGTGTGTCTGTATGTGTTTGTTTGCTTTTGTGTGTGTGTGTTCATGTGCATGTTATCTGTGTGTTTGTGTGTCTACATCTGTCTGTGTTTCAGCCTGTGTTTCTATCTGTATTTATGTCGATTTGTATGTGACTGTATATGTATTTGTGTGTTTATACCTGTATGCATACCTACCTCCTTGTAAGTATTGAGTGTGTTCGTCTGTGTATTTCTGTGTCTGCATCTCTGTGTAGTGAGGGTATCTGTGTTTTTTTTTGGAAGTGAAAGGACTGTTGTTGGAACTGCCAGTGGGTTTAAACTGAGAATTGTCTTTCACTGAACATTGCTCTTTAGCTGGTCAAAAGGACGTGGATGTTTCAGATACTGCACACGAGGTGTCGTGGTACTCTCCAGCTCTTCAAGAGTTCTCCCCACATGGCGGGGGGAGGGGATTGAGGGAACGGATATCGGGCACTCCACTGCCCGGCTTGGCCCATTATATCCTATTCCAGGCTGTTTGTCCTGGAATGGGAGAAAGGGATGGATAGAGAGTGTGTATGGGTGACCCTGCTGTTTGTGCTGGTAGAGGTGGAAGGAGTTGTGAGGTGTCTGGAATGAGTCAGTCGACAGTTTTGAGTCCATATAGTATTATTAGTTGCTGAATTCAATAGTGAGAGTAGTAGTGCCTGAGCCGTATTTGGAGACAGAGCGTGAACCTTGTTCAGGGTTAGGTGCCATAACAGATACACAGTAAGTGTGAGGGATCAGAGAGTATACGGTAACTCTTATTCTAACAGAGCGAGGAAGATATCGTTGCTTGTCCAGTATTGTGGGACATTTCTTCAGATCATCTCAGCGTTGAGGTGAGCCTTCCTGAACGTTTTGTCCAGATTTATCAATAATAATGACACAGACCTGTCCCTCAGATTCCACAGAATAAGTTTAGTTAGATATTACAGATAGCAAGGAGAAGCAAATATTGGTGTGTTATATATCGAAACCAAAACGGTAGCAGAAAATCTGAGCATCATATGTTCTGGAAATTAGACAGGCAAGTATTGTGGATACCACATTCTTATTGGATTGTCTCAACTTGTACCTAAACTACGTTAACTAAGTGACAGCTGGAGATATGAAAAATAAGTTCCGTAAATGTATAAGAGGTGGGTTGAAGAGTATGTTGTGAAGCAAACTAGAGAGGAGGTTATTTCGGATTTGATTTTGTGTGGTCAGAAGGACGAATTATTAACCTTGGTCTGAAGCAGCTTTTAAGGAATGATGGCATTTATAAGGTGTATTTTACAAAGTGTCTGCATACAATATAGAATGCTTGAATATTCTAGTCAAACATCATGGAAGACTGGAGGCTAGAGTGACAAGATATCTTCAGTGAATTTACAAAGTACAATATAACATTCAGCGGGAGACAAGCAATGGTTGTTAGAGTCGCAGAGTCCGACAGCAAGGAGACAGGCCCTTCAGCCCAAACTGGTCCATTCCGACCAAAATGCCCATCCATGCGAAACCCATTTCCCTGCCGTTGCCAGTATCTTTCTAATCCTTTACTATCCATGTATTTGTTCAAATGCCTTTTAATTGCTGTTAATGTATCCGCCTCAACCACTTCTCATTCCATATGCATACGAGCCCCTGTGTTAAAAAAAATTGTTCCTTATGTTCCCTTTTATTTTTTCCCCTGACCGCACACTGATGTCCTCTAGTCTGTGATTGCCCAACCCTGGGAAAAAAGGACTGGGTGCATTCACTCTATCCATGCCTGACATGATTTTATAAACTTCAATATGATCCTCCCACAGCCTCATGCACACAAAAGTAAAAAGTCCTAGCTTGACCAACCTCTTTCTATAACTCAGACCATTGAGACCTTGGCAACATCCTTTTAATTTTTTTTCCACACTCTTTCCAGTATAATCACATCCTTCCTATAGCAAAGTGAACAAAACTGAACATAACGCTACCAATATGGCCTCACCAGCAGTCTGGATAACTGCAGCATTACTCCCTAATTTCGATACTCAGTGATACAAACCGATTACGGCCAGTGTGCCAAAAGCTTTCTTCACTGTCTTTCTCTGAATCAACTTCCAGAGAACCATGCACCTGAATTTCAAGGTCCCTCTGTTCCACTACACTCCTTAGGACCAACCATTTACCATGAAACTCCAGCCTTGATTTTACTTTCTAAAATGCAAGAACTTACACTGATCCATATTAAAATCCATTTGCCATTTCTCAGCCCACTTTCCCAGCTGATCAAAGTACTTCTATAATTTATGAAATTACTGATACCCTTCCACACTCTCCATGATGCCAACTGTTTTAATGCTGTCTTCAAACTTACAAATCATGCCTTTACATTCTCATGTAAATCATGGATATATGTGATATTAGTTGTACCAGCATCAACCCCTGAGGCATTCCACTAGCCACAGGCCTCCAGTCTGACAAGCATGTTTCCAGTATTAATCTCTGCTTCCTACCATCAAGCAATGCTGTACCTAATTTGCTAACTCCACCTCAATTCAACGCAATCTCACCTTCCAAAGCGTCATATGATGTGGAACCTTATTGAAGGCCTTACTGGAATCCATCTAGACTACATATACCACCCCGACCTCCTCAACGTTGCTGGTCACTTTATCAAAGAACTGCAACAAAATTGTGAGTCATGATCTCCCTTGAACAAACTCCCGTGGGTGTCACTCTTTCCTTTTCTAGTCCCACTCTTGCACTGCTCACAACAAATTTTAAATGTAACCAGGTTGGTGATATGGCCGATGATAAAGGTCTCAGACTGGGTCAGGTTAAGTGATAAGAACAAGTCAGGCAGATTTCTTTAATCAGCCACAAGTTACGAACAGAACTAACGGAGGAGTATGTTGGATCTGTGGTAGCACTGCTTCCTCACATCACCAGGGAGCTGGGTTCAATTCCAACCTCGGGCGACCCTCGATGTGGAGTTGGAAAATTCTCCCCACGCCTGTGTGGGTTTCCTGCCACAGTCCAAATATGTGCAGTTTAAAGTGGATTGCCCATAGTGCCCAGGGATGTGTAGGTGAGATGGGTTAGTTATAGGAAATGCAGGGTTACATGGATAAGATAGGGGGCACGTCCAGGTGGGAAGATGTTTGGTGGGTCAGTGTGGACTTAATGGATGGAATGTCCTGCCTCCACACTGTAGTGGTTCTCTGACAATGACAATAATTTTGGACTATACAAACACCCATTGGGTATATACCTAATCCACTCTTATCAAGGTCTTGTATATTTCATTCTCATTCCAACGGTAACCTGTTAAGGCCTTCATAATATAAGCCCTTCACCCCAGGAATACGTGTAATGAAATATCTCTGAACTGCTTCCAATGTAATTATATCCTTTTTCAGATAAGGAGACACAAAAGACTAATCTCACACTCGGATCATAATGTTTATAATTGTTTTCTCAAAGTGCTGTGAGTCTTTGGAACACTCTTCCCCACAGAACATTGGTGGCAGAGATATTGCATATTTTTGAAGCACAGATGGAAGGTTCATAAATAACAACAGAGTCAAGGGTTATCGAGAAACGGGCAGCAATGTGCAGTGTGGGGGGAAATGTTGACAGTGGTATCAAATAACACGGCTTCAGAATCTCCTGGAATATAATGCAAAATGAAATGATAATATCGATAAAATGTTAAGGGGGAATACAAGATGGTGGCGATTCAGAAGGTTACTTTGCTGGGCTTTGCATCAACACACAGTCAAATTTGTTCTCTAATCCACCTCATCCGAGCCATTTACTTAAAATTCAACACTAAAAGAGCGACAGAATCTTTACAAATCCCGATTTGTCAAAGGGCAATGACAAAACATGGTGAAAGGATCGAGTAAGTCCCAACAAGTGGTGCACCCGTCAGAAGCATCGAGCATGCCTGAGGCTGTAGCTGCAACCTCCTCTGCTCTTCAATGGACCCAGTTACTCACCAGGCCTTGGTCACTAGGTTCATCAAGCTACGTGAAATGATTGAAGCCTTGATTGTAGAACAGTTCAGCCGTGGCTAGAGCCGCTCTCAGCCGTGCTCCAAAAACATGAACAGCAAATTGACAGGGTAGGATGAAGAATATTCACATCGTCGGTTTGCTGGAGTGGACAGAAAGTGGTCAGCCTGTGAGTTTTTTCAAGAACTGGCTGCAGCGATCCCTTCACTTCTAAACTGAGGTGAGACGGGTGAAGGCTGAGACAGTTCATCGGGTTACTGCGCGGAAGTCAGACTCAGACGAACGCCTTCATCCCGTCCTTACGCGATGACATAGTTATGGGGACAAACAAAGACTGATGGAAGCTTTCAGAACCCAGGGGAAAGATCCGATTGGTTTAATTCACGAGAGCTCCAGGATTATGTTCTTTCAGGACTTTTCAGCGGCGGTGATTCAGGAAAGCAAACCTTTTCATGAGATTAAGAGAAGAGTAAGGGAACTCTGGATCCAGTAGTCCTTACGGTACCCAGCGGCGCTCTGTATTACTTTCAATGGATCCACGAACTCGTCTGACTCTCCAGAGAAAGCAAAAACTTTGTGGACATTTTAAAGTAAGCTGGATATTTAAATAATTATGTTTCTCCTTAAAGAAATTTTGTTGGATCTTCCTGGTCTTAACCAGTGTTAGATTATAGTCGGGGATGGGTAGAGTACTCATTTTTTTTCTTTTTTTAACACCTGAGTGGCCAGTGACAAGCACTCCTCTGGTAATTTTTAAAAAAGTTTTTCTTTCTTTTCCCCCACACTACCACCTAACTGCAGTAGTGCTTATTTTTCCCCAGCACCCATGGTGTGTGTGTGTGCATGTAGGTGTGAAACACAGTGAAAGGCACAAAGTGCACGAATCTTTATTCAATTGCCACCACCAGGAAAATAGGAAAACACCCGAGTGGCCAGTGACAAGCACTGCCCTTCAAACCAAAGGGCAATGCTGTGATCAAAACAGTGAAGGAGAGGGTAGGGACTAAATCAAAATAGAGTTGGAGGGAGAAATGATGCACTCCACTCACTGTGGCGCCCACCTCTCCCTGAACAACTCCAGAGTGTTGGTGGACACCGCGTGCTCCTTCTCCAAGGACACCCGTGCTCTAACGTAACCGCGGAAGAGGGGCAGGCAGTCGGCCCTAACGACCCCCTCCACGGCCCGCTGCCTGGACTTGTTGATGGCAAGTTTGGCCAGGCCCAGGAGCAGACCCACGAGGAGGTCTTTGGACCTGACCTACCCCCTCCGTACCGGGTGCCCGAAGATCAGGAGCGTGGGACTGAAGTGCATTCAAAAGCAGAGGAGAAGATTTTTAAGAAAATCAAAAAGGGAGTGCAAACGCCCACACCCAATATATACATGGTCCACGGACTACACAGCGCCACAGAACAGGCAGTTGGGCTGGGAGTCCGTGAACCACCGCAATCTGCGGTTGCAGGGGACTGCTGCGTGCAGCACCCTCCACCCCAGATCCCCGAGAGAAAGGGGGAGGACTCCCACATAGAGAGACCTCAATGGGGATCTCCACCGCCCAGTGGCAAATGGGCACGCCAAGGCGTGTCCGGACGGTGGATCAGGGAGAAGAGGTGGACGGTGTGCAGCAGCAGTCTATACAGGGCCTTCCTTTTTATATCCTTTAAGGAGACAAAATTAAAATTCCGGATGCGGCTCAGGTTGTGGGGCACAGGCTCCCGCGGGAAGTACGGGACCTTGGGGCCAATGTGAAATTCCGTCCTGGCTGGGGTGAGCGCGGACGGAATCCCACCGCACACCTGAGCGTCCTCCAACTGGTGCACTATGTCGGGTCCGAGCACCGCCGTTTTAAGGCGTCGGATGGCGGTGGCCACATACCGGACGTCTACTGCTGCCCTTCTAGCTATTTCCTGCAGCAGCGTACAGCCCAGGCCCCCCGGCAACCAGCACGTCCCCGAACCTGGTCGCTCTCGCCGCCATGGCCCTCCCCTCCGACAGCCACTTGAAACGGCAAGTATGGAGGTGCGGATTCCTGAGCAACGGCTCCCTGACGACAACTGCTACTCCAGCCAGAGGGTAGGCGCGATACGATTCGACCATGTTCCAAACAGTGATCAGGTCCTGGTAAAAGACAGGCAGCGTCTTGAGGGCGACCTCCAAATCGTCATGGTTGATGAAGAAGAGCTGCATGTCGTAGTTGAGGTTACGCAACTGGCGGAAAAAATACGTCACCAGGGCGCACCACCTAGGAGGAGGCTCAATGTAAAGGTATCGCCACAAGGTCTGAAGGCGGAACGTTGCGACCTGGGTGCGGACGCATAACAGCGACTGACTGCCCTCCTCAATGGGGAGACTGAGAACCTGCGCGGCGACCCAGTGCATCTTTTTGTCCCAGAAGAAGTCGACCAACGTTCTCTGGATGTTAGCGACAAAGCCAGGAGGGGGGACCAAAGTGACCAACCGGTACCACATCATGGCGGCCACCAGCTGGTTTATGACCAGCACTCGACTCCTGTAAGATAGCACTCGGAGGAGGTCCTGTCCAGCGGCCTAGGCGAGCCGAGACTTTGGCCTCCAGCTCCTGCCAGTTGGCCGGCCAGGATTCCTCAGCCGGGCTGAGGTAGACCCAGGTAGAGGAGATGGGTGGTACTCCAGCTGAACCCCCGTAAATCCTTCAGCAGAGAGTCCACCCGCCACGGACCGACCTGTAGACCAGAACATTTGGCCCAGTTGATCCTGGCGGAAGACGCCGCCGAGTACACTGCCTGGCACTCGTGCATCCTCCCAGGTCAGCCGGGTCAGTGAAAGTGAGGAGCACGTAGTCGGCATAGGCCGAGAGGACCAACCCCGTGCCCGCTCCGCACAGAACCAGCCCCGGCAACCTCCTCCGCAAAAGGTGTAGGAAAGGCTCCACGCAAGTACTCATTTTTAACTTCTTCATTAGTATTACTACTCTTTATCTCTTTCTTTGCTTGTATCTGGGGTTCAGCTCAAGCCAGAGCGGGTTACAAAGGTAGTTGTGATGACTAATTGCTGACTGAAGGTCAGTTCAAGCCCGACTTTTTTTTTTGTTAATAGCCTTGGATTCCATATTGGTCGTGGACAAAAGATAAAGTTTTAAGATATGTAAGCGTCCGCAGTTGGCGGGGGAGGTAAATTCCCCTTTCGAGTGTCATTTGAACTTTGGATTTTATTTCGTTCTTTGGTTTTTAATGTGTTTAGTTTTGGAATGTTTTGAGAGCTTGTTATTTTTAGTAGTTTTAGTTTGTACAGTTTTAGGCTCTAGGAGTTTTTTTCATTACTGACCAGCGATGTGTAATTCGATGTGAAACTCTAGAGTTGAAATGTTGCTACAATGTGTTATGTATAATGATTTGCTTAAATGGTGTGCCTGGAACATTAAGGGGAGTCAGTTGCCAGTCAAGAGGAAAAATGTACTTTCTCATCTTACAACAGAGAGGGTGGATGTTGTCCTATTTCAGGAGATGCACCTTGATGACAAGGAATATTTGATATTACAGCAGGGTGGGTTTGATCGGGTTTATTTCTCGTCTTTTAATACTAGGAGTAGGGGAGAAGCCATACTAGTGAAGACGAATCTTCCATTTAAATTATTAGGTTGTGTTAGACACTCACGGAAGGATCATAATCCCCAAAGTCTTGAACTACGGGAAATAATACTGTATTTTGAATGTTTCATGCATCCAGCACCACCTCCCCCCCCCCCCCCCCCGCACTCAATGTGGCCGTGCCTATGGGAGGTCTTAGGGAAATACCTGATATTGAAGGTAAATCCTCGTTTCCTTTTAAATGGTCATGGGATTGGGGGTTTTCTCTATTTCGGCATATTGATTACATCCGTTTTTTAATCATTTATTTAACCTGAACGATGTCCATTTGTTTGACAAAATTATACAAGAACTTCAAAGATGGGAGGCACTTCTAATATCCTGGCTAGGTCGGATAACTGTTCTTAAAATTAATGTCCTTCCTTATTTGTTATACCCCATGTGAATGCTTCCTTTGATGTTTACCAGACAGTTATTTAGGACACTCAATGGCTGGTTTAGCTCTTTTATTTGGCATCGTAAGCGACTCTTTATCCAGCTAACCAAATTGCAACTGCCCCACAGATTGTGGGGAGTAGATCTCCCAGATTAAAAGCTATCAATTAAACCTTTTATTACCCTACGTTACTTTCTGGGCCGCTGAGGACCCGGCGTCAATACGGTTAGATATTGAACCCTCTCAGACAAAGTGAATCCTTATTGTCTGTTGTTCTTTGACAAAATGACAACATTTATGGAGTATTGTCATAACCCAATAATTATCAATAAAGTTAAAGCATGAATGACAATGTGTCAGTTCGAGGACAATACAGCCAAAATTATGTTTCTTAGCTCTATGATTGGTATACCGAGTTGTCATCCGGAGATAAAGGGTTTCATGTTTAAACTGTGGGCAGCCAGGGGTGTGCCTTGCTTGAGTGATTTAGAATTAGTAGAATCCCTACAGTGTGGAAACAAGCTCTTGGGCCCAGCAAGTCCACTTCGATCCTTTGAAGAGTAGCCCACCCAGACCCATTCCCCTAGTATCCTATATTTACCCTGACTAATGCCCCAACCTATGCATCCCTGAACACTATGGGTGATTTATGAATAGCCAATTCATCTAACCTACACATATTTGTATCCTGGTGCTGTGAGGCCGCAGTGCTATCTACTGAACTGCCACGTTTTATTTGAGGGAGAAAGGAAGACATCATTTGATCATTTGGCATTTTGGGGGGGGCGGGGGGGGGGGGGGGTCTGTTGGGTCATCATAAGCTCTTCATGGAGAATATTCCTTTGGAAATTCTCACCAGTATGGCGCGCCAAAAAACAGAGACTAATAAAAGACATGGCAGTCATTTTTGGGTTACTGCGATACAGGCTTCCCTGCCACTCCAAGAAGACCTTTTATATAGCCATGATGATATTGTCTAATGAATCTAATATCCAGAGATTAAGAACTATGAATATAAAAGTATGTATCAGTTAATGCTCTTGATGAACAAGAGCTATCGTTATGTTATGCTGAGCTGTATTATTTATTCATTATTTATTGTTAAGCTTTGTTTTTCTTCTGTCTGTATAGTGTTTTAACTTATTTTGTATGTACATGCAATTGGATGTAATTTTTTCAGTTATTTTAGTTGTGTTGTTATTGGTTTATTATGATATTAAAAATCTCTTCATCAATAAAACTATTTTTTAATTGGAATGCTAACATTGATAGAATCGTGTCCCAAAGGAAGCTCAATAGAGAGACCAGTCATGGTGGTTTATATTGAGGGTCACCACATCTCAGGTGATGGGGTGAGGTTGAGAGAGCGTCCCCTTCATGGTAACCTCTGTCAGTGTGAGGAACTGAACCTGCGCTATTGGGCTCCCTCTGCATCACAAACCAGCCGTCCAGCCAACTGACTGGGAGGCAGTGTAACTGTTACAGACATAAACAGTCACAGAAAAAGGGCAAGAGAAACTTTCATAACAAGGAAAGTTGTACAATTCAGATAATTGTCAAGATAACGGCTGGGGGTAAAAACATTCTCTGTTTGCAATTGTATTTTATAACAAGATGGGTTTAGAAGCTGTCTTTGGTTCAATATCATTAAGGGGAGTCAAGTGAAATTACCAGAATTACTAAGTGTCATTGGATGTCTATAACCATAAAATAAGTGTATATTTTTGTTTGGTCTGTGTAAAGCATGCTGACCGTTGCGTGAACGTATAAAGATGATGGAATATATTGTTTGGAGTGTCTGTCCCCATGGGAAAAGCCCTCAAGCAGGCGCTTGAAAAAAACCGGGATAAAAGTGCCTGAGTGCTGTCTGGCCATGGACAGGATCCCAGGGGGTTGAATGACTGAAAGTTCCCGTAACATGGAGCTGAGAAGACCATCAGTTCAGCGGGGACCTTATTAAATACTAGAGCACGTTTGAAGGACTGAATGGCCTCAGTATGGTTTGAATTTTGTGTGATTTGAAAAACGTACTTCTCTACTCCTTCCTCTTATGTGTTACACACTGGGACACTGCCATTTTTCTGAAACTGGGAATTATTTGAAACATTATCTGGAATATTCCATAATCGGCATTCTCCAGAATACTCTATAATTGTGTAGGATGTTTTGCAATGGCAAGAGAGAGAGAGTAAGCTTTGCATGCAGTAGTGAGAGTGAGGGACCATGAGCCTTGTTCGTGGGTAGGTGCGATCACAGATATACAGTGAGTGAAAGGGAACAGAGAGAATACGGTGATACTTATCCTGACAGAGCGGGGAAGGTTATTGATCCTTGTCCTCTATTGCTGGACATTTCTTCAGACCTCAGATACTGCTCTGAGCTGATCTGGGAACTCAGACCATGCTCGGTGGGTCTAGTGGTGCGGTTCCCTCTGGGAAGAAAATGTTCTCCCTCTGTACGAGCCCATCCAATACGCCCACCTTGCCCCGTCAACAAACCATGGTGTAATTGCCCCTTATCTGCCAATCTGTCGTTTCTCTGCCTTTGCTCTGTATCCCTCTCATCCTTTCTTATCTGTGCATTTGTCCAAATGCCTTTTCAATGTTGTTATTGTACCCACTTCAACCACTTCTCCTGGCAGCTCAGTCCATATGCGTACCACACACTCTGTGTAATAAAGTTGACCCTCAGGTTCCTTTTTATTCTTTCCCTCTCCAAACATTAACGGATGTCCTCTCGTCTTAGATTCCCCAACCTTGCAAAAAAAAACTTGAAGTATTCACCCCATGCACACCTCTCATGATTTGATAAGATCTATACTTCCATAAGAACCCCCTCAGTTTCCTACGCTGTAAAGAAATAAGTTCTAACCTGTCCAGCTTCTCCCTATAACTCAACCCTTTAACCCAGGAGACATCTTTCTAAATTTCTTCTACATTTTTTCTAGTTCAATAATATCCTTTCTAGAGCAAGGTGAACAAAATTGAACACAATACTCCAACTGTAGCCTTACCAACATCCTGTACAACTGCAACATAACGTCCCAATTTCTATACTCAATGCCCTGATGAAGGCCAATGTGCCAACAGCCTTTTTCACTGTCCTGTGTATCTGTGACTCAAATTTCAGACAACCGTGCACCTGATCCCCAACGTCCTTTTGTTCCACTACACTCCTTAAGGCCGTCTCTTTCATCATTAAACTCCTACCTGGATTTGACTTTCCAAAATGCAAGACGTCGCACTTATCTATATTAAACTCCAATTGCCAATTCTCAGGTCACTTTCTCAGCTGGTCAAGGTACTGCTGCAATTTCTGATAACGTTTCTCGCTGGAAATGATGCCTCTAATTTTAGTGTCATCTGCAAACTTATTAACCTTGCGCTGTGCACTCTGGTCCAAATCATTGCTATGGATAACAAACAGCAATTGGCCCAGCACCAACCCCTGAGGTATTCCAATTGTCACAGGCTTCAGTCCGACAAGTATCCCTCCACCATAGTCATTTGCTTCATAACATCAAGCCAATTCTGCCGCCAATTTACCAGTTCACCTTGGAGTCCATGCGATCTAACCTTCCAGAGCGACCCACCGTGTGGAACCTTATCAAAGGCCTTAATGAAATCCATATAGAATATGTCTACCACCCTGCCCTCATCAACGTTCCTGGTCACTTCCTCAAAATCTATAACAAAATTCTAAGGCATGATCCGCCACGCACAAAGCCATGCTGACTGCTCCAAGTGAAAGTCTCTCTTTCCAAATGCATGCATGTTTTATCTCTCAGAAGCTTCTCAAGTGGTTTACCGAAAACAGGTGTGAAGCTTACTGGTCTATATTTTCCAGGCTTTTCTATGCAGCCATCCTTGAATAAGGGCACCGCCCAGTCTTCCGGAATCTTGGTCCCTAAGCTTTTTCTCTCGACTCTTGCCGTGCTCTTGGATATATCTGGTCAGGACCAATAGATTTGTCTGACTTTGTGCATTCTAATATGTCCAACAGCAACTCTACTGTGATATGGAGTACCAAGATATGACAACTAACCTCCCAAAGGTCACAGGTCTTCATGTCTTTCTTCATGGTAAACACAGAGGGGTGAGGACTTCACCCATCTCTTGAGGTTTTACACATGCATGCCTATTTTGGAATGTAAAGCATCTTATTCTCGCTCTAGTTGTTCTTTATCTTTATATACTGAATTTGGATTCACTCTAAATTTTTCAGCCAAGACTATCCCATACTGCCTTTTCGCCTTGCTGATATCCTTCTTCAGTAAACTCCTCCATCCCCTGTATACCTCCAGGGATTCCCTTGATATGAGCTGCCTGAACCTGAGCCACGCCTCCTTTTTCTGGTCAAAGCCTCAATATCTCTTGACATCCAGAGTTCTCTCTTACAGTCTCACTTCCCTTTACCCTCCCAGGAAAATGGAAACCTTGAATTCGAGCTATCTCACTTTTACAGACCGCCCACTTGCCCGGGATCCTTTTACCTCAAACCAAACTAGTCCAATCATCCCCTGCAATCCCCTGTCTAACTCCAACAACATATGCCTTGCCCCAATTTAGAACTTGAATCTGTGGAACAATTTTGTGCCTCCCATAACTATTTTAAACATAAAACAACTCTAGTCACTTTTCCCAAAATGCTCCCCCACTTTTTATCCTTCACCTGTCCTGCTCTATTTCCCAACAGTAGGTCAAGTTTGTCCCTTCCCGAGTAGGTTATTCTATATATTGATTGTAGAAACTTTCCTGAACACACTTAACAACTTAAATTCCATCTAAGTTCTTAACCATCTGGAAGTCCCAGTCTTTGTTCGGAAAATTAAAATCACCGATTATAACAACCCTATTGTTCCCGCAAGTCTCCCCAGTCTCCCTGTATATTTCTTCCTCTAATTCCCATTGATGATTTGGATGCTTATATTGCAACCACTATAACATTACCATCCCTCTATAACTACTTTGCACCATTCACAAAACCTCATTGGATATTATCTCAGTTATTTCAACTTTAAATACTGGTGTGATACTCGCCTTAATCAGTACTATTGGTATTTAAACTGTTTCCATTTACATCTCTCCATCGCAGTGATTTTCACATCCATGGCACACCTGTCAAGGCACAGTGGAGTTATGGAGCTGTAAATGGATGGGAGCTGCATATCCTGTCACTTCGAACATTGGCTGCAACTTTTCCTACACTGAGCAGCGATCTAACGCAGTGTTACCGAACAATGCAACAATCTGTGTTTATATATGAATGAACCAGTGCGGTCTGCACAGCTCCCCAAGCTGGATATTGAGCCCATGATTATAGATCAAGCATTGGTGTGGGCTTGAACAGAGTTCCATTCTGGATATTGCTGGGTTGCATTCAGCAGTATTGTAGCCGGATCAAAACAGTGCTCCATCCTGAATATATAATGGATGGAGTGGTTATGTGAGTTGGATTGCGAATGTGAGAGAACTAAACATCCGGAAATACCTTTATTTTTGTTTTCATTCTTGTGATTTGATCCTTCAAATCCTGACTTATCTGGTTCGACCCGCCTCTCTCAATAAGTGATGGTGACTGTTGTTACAGCGTCTGGGTCTGCAACATGACCAACAAATGGAGCAGAGGCTGCAGAGAGGGGATAATCCGTAGAAATGGAATAAGGGAATCATAATCAGATCAGCTGTTTGTCTTAGTGAATGTTGGAGCAGGATTGTGTGGACCACTAATGCAACTTATTCATATATTTCTATTTGTTCCAAGCAAACTCCTCTTGTCTCCCAGTGTCCCATACTGGTCGGGAGTGAGCCACCTACTCCTGTTCCTGTGTAACAGGATCCTCGGGCCTCACTAGCCTCTAGTGTTCCCTGTGCCCCAGTTTCGAGCAGTTGAATGACAATCTTCCTGTTCCTGTGTCCCAGTCTCGAGCCGTTGAATGACTGCCTCCTGGTCCTGTGTCTCAGTCTCGAGCAGTTGATTGACTTCCTCCCATTCTTGTGTCCCGGTCTCGAGGAGTTGAATGACTCCCTCCTGTTCCTGTGCCCCACTATCGAGCAGTTGAATGACTGCTTCCTGTTCATTTGTCCCAGTGTCGAGCAGTTGAATGACGGCCTCCTGTTCCTGTGCCCCAGTCTCGAGCAGTTGAGTGACTGCCTCCTGTCCCTGTGTCCCAGTCTCGAGCAGTTGAGTGACTGCCTCTTATTCCTGTGTTCCAGGCTTCAGCAGCTGGGTGACTGCCTCCTAATCCAAGTTTTGTGAAAACAGATGTCCTCCTTCTGCTCCTGAGTAACAGGCTCCATTAGCTCTGTGCTCACCTGCTGCTCCTGTGGAATGGAGTTGAGGGCCTGAATGTTCTATTCACATTCTTTACAGCTTTTCTTGACTACAAGCCTGTTTCTGTAAAACACCATCAAAGTCTGAATGATTTATTTTTGTATTTGACTGTCAGTAATTGAGCAAACAACCTGACTGAAAGAATTCAGAAGCTGAATAGCCTCCTCCTGTTCCTATGTTAAACACTCAAGTGTCAATTGACTCTCAGAAATGTACAGCACAGAAAAAGATCCTTTGGTCAGGTCATCCATACCGACCAAATATCCTAGATTAATCTCGTCCCCCTTGCCAGCACTTGGCCCATCTCCCTCTAAACACTTTCCATGCATTTATCCATCCAAATGCCTTTTAAATGGTGTAACTGTACCTGCATCCACCACCTCTTTTGGCTGTGCAATCCATACACACAGCAGTCTCTATGTGAAAATGTTGTCCCTCATGTCCCTTTTTAAATCTTCCCCTACTCACCTTAAACCTTTGTCTTCGAATTTTGGACTCGTCTATCCTGGGAAAAGACATTGACAGTTTACCTTATCTAAGCCCCTCATGATTTTATAAACTTCTTTAAGGTCCACCCTCAGCCTCAACACTTGAAAATACTCCCAGCCTATTCAATCTCTCCCTGTAACTCCAACCCTCCAACACCTGCAGCAGTCTTTCAAATCTCTTCTGCACCCTTTCAAGTTTGACAACATCTTTCTGACAGCAGGGAGACAAGAATTAAAGGCAATATTACAAAAGTGGCCAAACCAATGTTCTGGACAGGTGCAACATGTCATGCAAACGCTTAGACTCAAAGCACGCACCAATAAAGGGAAGATCACCAAGTGCCTTCTTCACGATGCTGTCTACCTTGATGGCACTTTTAAGGAACTGAGAACCTGCACCACAAGGTGCCTCACAGGGCAGCGATCTGGGTTTAATTCCATCCTTGAATGACTGGCTGTGTGGAGTTTGCACATTCTCCACGTGTCTGTGTGAGTTTCCTCTGGGTGCTATGTTTTCCTCCAACAGTATAAAGATATACAGATAAGGGTAGCTTGGCCATGCTAAATTTCACGTAGTATCTTGAGATGGTTAGTCGAGGTGGATTAGCCATGAGAAATGCAAGCTCAGAGGGATTGGGTAGGGGTTTTTCAGTGGGATACTGTTTAGAGGGTCGGTTTGGCCTCGATGGGCCGAATAGCTTGTTTCCTCACTGTAGGGATTCTATAATTTCTACGGAGTTATCCTTGATTGGCAACTGTCGACAGGACTCTACCTATATGTATTGCCCTGATTTTTCTTGCTAAAATGCAACACCTCACATTTATCTCAAATAAACTCCATCTGCCACTCCTCGGCTCACCTAATCCATTATATTCTGAGATATCCTTCTTCCCTGTCGAATATGCCACCAAATTTGGAACTATCTCCAAACTTACTGACCGTACTTCATATACCCAAGTGAAAATGATTTGTATAAGTGACAAAAGGCTGTGAACCCACTATTGATCTTTGCGGCATGCCACTGGTCACAGGTCTCCACGTCCAATGAACAGATGTCCACTGTCTCGCCCTGTCTTCAGTATTCAAGAAAATGTTGGATCTAAATGCCAAGCTCTCCCTGGATTCCAGGCAGCCTACCCTTTTTAACCAGTCTACCATGTAGAACATTTTTGTTTTCTTATTGAATTCCATAAAGACAACATCCAATGTCCTGCCTTCATCAATCATATTCATCACTTCCTCAAAAACTTCCACCAAGTCAGTGAGAGGTGATCTCCAACATTTAAAGCCCTCTTCAGTCCTTGTCTTTCCGAATGCATATACATCCTTTCCCTCAAATCCCCTCCAACAATTTAGTCGCCATTGACGTCATGCTCACCGGTCTATAGTTATCTGGTTTTTCCTTACTTTTTAAAAAAATGACACCACGTTAGCAGCCCTCCAGTCTTTTGACACATCACCTTTGGAACTCAATGTTACAAATATATCAGCAAAATGCTGAGCAATTTCTTTCCTAGCTTCCCACAAACTTCTGGGATACAACTGATCAGGTCCCAGGGATTTGTTCACCTTTATACGTTTTAAAATGTCCAACATATCCTTATAATATAGATACTTTTCAAGATATCACCGTATATTTCTTCATTCTCTCACTCTTGCAACCTCCTCTACATTAAATACTGAGGAGAAATACTTGTTTAGTATCCCTTCCATCTACTATGGTTCCACACATAGGTAGCCTTACTGATCTTTAACGTGTCCTATTGTCTTCCGAGTTAATATTTTGCTATTAAAAGATGTATAGAGTTGCTTCAATGCCTCGTTAAGACTATTTATAAAGCCATCTCATGTCCACATTTTTCTGGCCCGATATCCCCGTGACTATACACTTACTGCCCTTACACACCTCTCAGGATATACTTGATCTCGCTCTGTTTACCTGACCAATGCCTCCTTCCTTACCTTGACCATGGCATCAATATATCTAGCCATCCAGCACTCCCTACACCCACCAGCCTTGCGCCTCTTACGTTGGCTCTGGACTCTCTGAAACCACGTTTTGATCGCCTTGCATTTTCCAACCATCCCTTTACCTGTGAATAGGGTATTACAATCAGCCTTTCACAGGGCTCGCTTAACACTTTTAAAATTGGCCTTGTTCAAAGTTAGAACTTTAATGTTTACATCAGGTCTTTCCTATTCCACAACTAATTTAAAACTAATATTTATGTGTAACAGACTTGAAAGTTAAATAAACACTTATTGCCCCTCTGTAACAGGATCTAGAGGCTGAATGGGCTCCTCGTGGCCCTCTGTGATACACTGGAAAGGCTGAATGGCCTCCTCCTGCCCTTGTGTAACAGACCCGAGACATTAAATGACACAGCAACCCGTGGATTACAAGCAACCAGTAAACAGCATCTGATGTAGGTCTATCCCTTCTCAGTTACAGAAACACAAACAACACAATGTACTCCAGGTGCCCTCTCAGTAACAACCTCGTACAGCTGCAGCGACACATCTCTTTGTTTTGTATGATTCTGTTGGAAATATACTAGATTTCCACCTTTTCAATTAGCAACAGGCTAATATGGGCTGAATGGCCGTCTCTTATGCCTCTATATGAGGCCCATAGGGATATAACTGCTTTGGCTTCTTGCTGTGCAGCAGTCTCAATGCTCTGTGTCAAGGTTATGAAAGGATTTGATAACAGGGCAATTAAAACCAGGAGGAGCCTCACACGGCCCAATAAGTATCATACTTTGGGTTAAGGTATCTAGAAACTTGCCCATTCGACTTTTTTTTTATGTAGCCGATCCGTTATTTTATAACTGCCTCCTTTCATAAACAGAGTGGAACACATATAGACCCCTGCAGTGTGCTGTTAATACTCTCATTTACAAGTTAAAAAATATTTAAAATATTTAAAGATTTATGATCCTTCCCTCAGCAACTCTCATCCATTCCATCCAAACACAGTAAATGTACCCTTTTATACTGATGTAAAAAACTATGTGTGGAACTGGTCAACTGAGCCTATTTGTTAAGTCACGACTTGGAGATGCCGGTGTTGGACTGGAGTGTACAAAGTTAAAAAAAATCACGCAACACCAGGTTATAGTCCAACAGGTTTAATTGGAAGCACACTAGCTTTTGGAGCGCCGTTCCTTCATCAGGTGATAGTGGAGGATGCACTTTGAAGGCACAGAATTTACAGCAAAAATTTACAGTGTGATGTAACTGAAATTATGCATTGAAAACTATTTTGATTATCTGTTGATAATCTGTTTGAATACTATAATAGCTTCACTGCTTTCATGTGAAAATCACAAACCCGTTATTTAAAAAAAATATTGCATCTCAGGTTAGCTGTAACAATGAGTGTTGGGCGACAATGTGCTGAAGGTGTTAGCCCCCTGCGTTCCCTGTCTATGCCATGATGTTTAGATTTATTTTAATCTGAAAAGTGAGTTAACAAAGTTTTACATGAATTCATGCAGTTTTGAGCTCAGAGGAGAGATCAGATTCTGAGAACATTAGACTGGAATGTTCTAACAATGGATCAGAATCTGAGAACATTAGACTGGAATGTTCTAACAATGGATCAAAATCTGAGAACATTCAACTCGAATGTTCCAAAAATTTATCCGAATCTGGGAACATTAGATTAGATTACTTACAGTGTGCAAACTCCACACAGTCAGTCGCCTGAGACAGGAATTGAACCCGGGTCTCTGGTGCTGTGAGGCAGCAGGGCTAACCACTGTGCCACCGTGCCGCCCACTGGCGCGTTCCAACAATAGACAGGAGGTTATTTGATGATGTTTGGTATCTTTTGCATTTTATTGGTGGTCATTATCGTGGTGGATCTATTACGCTCTTCTCATTGTTCAATATTTTTATTATCCTCGACTGGCTATCGTTGGTGTTCCTGGTAAGTGTCACTGTCCAGATTTGTTTTTGTATAAACCGGTTATGACTTCATGACTGTTCTTTCATATAGTCTACACTTCTTGTCACTATTATTTTCCTGTTGAAAATCTCAATCCAGATATTCACTCTACAGACCACTACTAACTACATCCAGGAGGTGTTCTATTACTGTCTCCGTCTCTGCTCTGGCAGTGTTACTCATGGGTCTCTATGTTGACCTACTCAGTTTCAGTAGAGAACTAAATTTATTGTATCATTGCCTATGTTATTTAAACATTAAGAGCATGGAGGTCACTCTCTACTGTTCTGGTTACAAACTCCACTTCCACCCCATCCCTGGCCAATATCTGCGACTGAAACAGACAAGCCACAACTGTGGGAGATCGCTTTGATCATGAGCTGATTCCTGACACCATATCCTGACCATTTCTAACTTGAAATACTCACCATTCCAGAATACATCTCACTGGTATATTCCATCTGCTGTTTGAACCTTGAGTTATGAAATACAGTCTTAATGAAGCCAATAATCTTCTGCTGACGCTTTCGGCTTCAAAACTGCCCAAGCAAATCTGATTCGAACTCCCATCCATCTGTCCTTCATGTGCACGTGGATTTATATCACTACTGTGTCTGGCAATGCCTTTGTTTTAACATTCTCAAACAGTTTGTCTCATCTGTCCATGAAGCTTCTCTCATTCTCTCTCTGTCGATTAACAAAAAGTCTTCCAGTTTTTGGTAATTAAAATTGTTTCCTCATGCACGTTCCTTCTCAAACAATGAGTTTCGCATTCAACCACGCCAATCGCACACACATACACACTCTACCTCTGTCTATGATGAAAACACACACACACACACACACACAAGTTAGCATATGATAGTAAAGTTTGCAATACTCTCACAGTTTACTGAGCAATACACTAGCATGGTCTGTACAGCTCTCAGTGCTGGGCTTCATCTTATTTTATTGGTGGTGTTCTGTCAAGCAGATGCAGAATTTGATGCAACAAACCATTTCAGCTGATCTAACTATGTCTTTAATCAATGTTGTCATTCTTGTAATTTTACTCTCGAAGATCTCACTTTTCCAGTTAGTAGCAATGCCCTGTCATTTCCCCCATATTTCCACAACATCTTTTTAGTAAATCAACTGTTGTTTCTGTCTTTAATATGAATCTTTCTGTCCTTCTGTATCTTTCCCTGGCCTTGGGTTTTAGCTCCCTAGTGTATTGAGTGCTGGCATTGTGAAGCTGAGAAACAGTGAAATGGTGTGCGTCAGACTGTTGTTCACTTCCCAGTATGTCCAATGTGATGGTCCATGGACAGGCGTGTTTCAGAAGTTATGAGACACAACCTTGTAACTTGGTCTGTCCCTGTATTTGTCCCTCTCAGGTGACCTTGCGATCAGTAACACGAGAAAGCCCCGAGAGTAAAGGACCAGGCATCTAAATTATGTGACAATGCTGTCACTTTTTAAAAAAGATTATTTTCCCCGTTTTTTAAAAAATAAGAGATCTTAAAGACCAAACTGCCTAATGAAAACAGCTCAAGCAAATAACTTACGACGCTTTTAGGGTTTTTGATAAATGACAGTAACACCGGCCCAGTAACTGATCCATAGCTGCTCCTCTCTCTGAAATCTGACTTGATGCCGTGCCTTCCTGGATTGGAGAACTGTATGCGAGAATGTATGTTTGAATGTTCCTTTATGCCAAAAGGTGTGTTTATGTGATGTTAGTGTATTGTAACAGTTCATTTGTGGAAGGTGCTGTATCCATTATTCAGTTAAGGTTTCCAACAGTTAAATTATTCTAAATTTGTCTTCATTTTGTATAGATTTTTATTAGAGTGTTTACATATATTGTGTTTTACTTAATGGTGGATGGGTTTGAATGGTAGCATCACGTTTGGAACACCCACTTCACATCTACCTATAAAATAAGAAAAGGTTGGCATCCAAGCTACCCTCCTAAAATAGTTTGAGGCATTTAGTTGGTCTATAGCAAACTGGGGACTCTTGCCTGGTTTGCATCCTACAGTGTGCAAACAGACCATTGGACCCAACATGTCTACACCGCCCCGCCGAGGAGTAACCTACCCAGACCCATCTCTCTCCCCTATTATTGCATATTTACCCGGACAAAGGCTCCTAACCCACATATCCCTGAAAACTACAAACACTTTACCATGGCCAATTCACCTGACATACACATCTTTGGATTTTGGGAGGAAACCAGCGAATCCAGAATAAGCTCATGCAGACACTGGAGAGTATGCACCGGGAGACTATTGGGTTCAAAGGTCGCATATGGCAGTTGTCAGTTTTTGTTGCAGATGTTGAATTCAGTTGGTTTAAACAGTGTTATGTGAATAAAGATTCTTTCAGTCACTAAGAATTCTCTGGGTGTGGAAAAAGTGAAGTTGGGGGGTTTACAAAAGGTAATGAAGACAAAGCTGTAGGAATTGACAGACAAGCTGGAGTTGGGGTTGTGTTTGTGAGAAAATGAGAGATAATTACAACTTTAGCTCGGCAATTACATTTGGTGGAACCACCATTAGGCTCTTTGGAAATGGCTAGAATTCAATTTCAAATGAGGCACTTTGAACATGAGAAGGAATTGAAACAGTTTGAATTATGATGAAAAGTAGAAATAAAAGGAAAGGAAGTGAAGAAGAAAGAGAAAATGTGAGAGAAGAAGAGCAGAGAGTTTCAACTTAAAAAGTTAACAATTAGAGAGGAACGTTGACATAGAAGGCGGAGATGGAGGTAGACCATAAGCTGGATGAGGAGGTTAGTAAGGTTGATCAAACTTATAGTAACCAAAAGCCTGATGGGGTTCTGTTTAAATACATCCAGGCATTGTCTAAATTTGATGAGAATGATGGGGAAGCCTTTTGAATTTCATTTGGGAAAGTGGCTAAACAATGCAGTGGCCAGTGACCATGTGGATTTAGTTGATCCAACCAAAGCTGGTCGGTATTTGCATCACTATCAGGAGGTATCTGGCCAGTATGAGGAAGTGAAAAACGCCATCTGAAGTGCATATGAGCTTGTTCCAGAACCCGACTGACGGCATCTCATGGATCTAAAAAAGTGTCCCGGTTTAAAGGCACATTGAGTTTGAAAGAATCAAACAAAGTAATTTTGAAAAGTGGGTAAGGGTATTAAAAACTGAGCAAACCTATGACACTCTTAGAGAGATTCTTATTTTGGAGAAGTTCAACATTTCACTTCCTGCAGTCGTGAGAACTCGTGTGGAAGAGCAGAGAGTAACAATGGCAAGATTAGAAGCTGAAATGGCTGATGGTGATGATTGGGTTCAGAAATTAAAGTTTGGTTTCTGTGAGAGATTGAGAAGAATGTGCGAGATTTTCTTAAAACATATATCTGTGAAGGTAAGGTTTACTGGCATAGGCCAGGAGTAGCAGTTAAAGAGGTTATAGCATTAAGAGGTGCAGAAGTATGTAATTTTTTATGCTGAGACATGAGGAGCTATGTCATTCAGAAGGATTATTGGAGAGATGAGAAGTGCTCCATTTTGTAAGGTGTGCTTGGAGTGTCCAGTGGAAACATCAACAGATTTATTCCACAATGGGGAAGGAGGCCTTAAGCTTGGTGTTGCCGTTCCAACATTTCAGCATTTAAATTGCGAATAACGTCCATGAGACAAATCTTTATCACTGATTGTGGCCCCTTAAAGTTTTTGGAGAAGTTTAGGGAGAAAAATACGAGTCTGTTTCGATTGAGCTTATTATAGCTGCCATTCAATTTTATATTATGCAGATGACAGGGTGAGAAAATCTAAGTTTTGACACGTTGTGGAGACTTGGATGTAGAAAGTCAAAGGAATTTTGTGGCAGGAGTACAATGACTGAAATCGGAACTAGTTGTGAACATTTGCATGCTCAGAGTCAATGTAATATGTATGCATTGCAGTTTACTAATAGAGAAAAATGAGGAGGTCTACCTTTGTATATTGATCATCATTTTATTAAAGGTGGAGTCGTGAGGATACTATCACTGTAAAAAGGTTATTTTCTCTTGGGTTTTTAAAAGAGATTTTAAAGGCAGAGGTGCAGAATTGTTGTCTGAAAACAGTTTAAGTAAATAACTGAGAAAGATTGCAGGTTTCATGAAAACAGTGATAACAACAGAAGGGCAGTGGCCAGCTCTCTCAGATCAGGTTTCCGCGTTTTGTTTTTAGCTGCAGCATTCATAAGATGCCGGGCATCCCAAAAGGATTGGAAGTTTCAATACATGATCCCCAGCTGCTTTTCTCTCTGAGATCTCTGTTGATTTTGTTTCCTCTTGGATTGGAATACTGCTGTAAGGATCTGTATTTGAATATATTTTTTTTTGCCAAGCGTTGTCAACCAAGAAGGTACGGTATCTATTGTTTATGTAAGTATTCCAACATATAAGCTATCCAAAAATAATATTTTCTTTGATTGTATTTGAACTAAAGCAGATGAATAGATTATATTTGGCTTAATGTCCAGTGGTTTGACCAGTCACAACATATCTGGAACGCATACTTCACATCTATATACAAAATAAAGAAAGGTTTGGGTCTAAGCAGCCTTCTTAAAATATTTTGCGGGGATCTGGTCTGGTCCACAACACTTGTAGCCGAGGGGTTTCTGACTGACTCCTGTAATTGAAAAGTTAGTGGAGGGGCTGGAGATGGTTTGCTGAAGGTTGTACTGTGAGCTGCCTCAGACATTCAGGGAGACCCGAGGATTTCGTGACCCAACTCTGGATGGAGCATGGGGACTGTAGTTACAGAATGTGAACCTGCAACATGAACAACAAATGAAGCACAGGCTGCAGAGAGGAGAAGGTCTGAAACTACGCAGTGAGTGTGTCTGGGGAAAGGGATCTGCTGTATCCACCTCAGGTTTTCCAGGAAAACCTTCATAAGCTCCATTTAAGCTAGGATCAGAGTATGAGGGGATCCTGATTGAACAACGAGCTGCTCATAGTATGGTGTCACCTCCTTCAACACAACCTGCAGCTTCACACCAGGGGGAGGACGGTGCTGCCAGAGGCTGTTGGGGTCACAGTTCCATTCACCTTCTATGATCCAGAACTTTCCAGGCAGGACTGGGTGACATATCAATCATCTCCTAGAATCTTAATATCAATGTCACCATTCAGTGACGGAGGATGTATATGGTGGATTAGGTAAACACATTGTTTCTCCCACAGCAAGGAGCTATCGGGTGAATCCTTATTTTCCCAGGATTCCGGATGGTGTACATGTCATTTTCGGAGTAGTCATGCCAATGGGAAGAGGTCGAGGAACTGAAGGAGCTCTCTCTGTATTAATGTTACAGTGTGTCCATGCACAGTACATCATGTTGGTGAATACCCCTGTCCTGCCAGCAGCCACAGTTCCTTCATTCAGAAGCAGGCAGCCGTTCTGATCGTCTTCGGGACTCCTTGTAGAAAGGAATGAATGTATCTTGCATAAAGGCCGTGCCCTTGATATACATTTGAAAACATCATCACACCACCAACCAACCACAACAAAATATTCCATGTGTACTGAGAGCAATGGGGTCATATGGAGCATCAAAGAGCAGACAATCGGGGATGGAACAAAACCTCCCATGTCTGAACGGATATTAACCCCCCAGTACACAGTATCATTAATCCCTGTAATTCCTCTCCATTTCGGGAACATACTGCCTTCCATTATTCCTGGAAGTGGAATGACAGGTTATATCATGTTATATTCCACCTGCCAAACAATTATCCATTGCTATTACCACTCTGTATTTGCAGACTCTCACCCCCTCTTGATAATATAATCTCTTCCTTATCACAGCGACATCACCAAGTTCAGTATCAATACATCTGTTCCATCCCATGGATCATTGATATAGATTGTAAATAGTTGAGGAGCCATCGGTGGTCGCTATATGACTCAAGAGTTTAAGACTTGTCCACTGATTAAGACTGATTTATCCGGAGTGCCTGCTTCCTGTTTGAAAACCAATCATCTCCCATTCCTGTCAAACACATTCGAAGGGCTGAATAAGAACGAGGAGCATCAGTCGGCATTCAGCCCCTCAAGCCGGCTTCACCATTGGATACAAACATGGCTGATGTCAACTCTGCTCCGCCATTGAATACAAACATAACTGATGTCATCTCTGCTCCACTATTGAATACAAATATGGCTGATGTCACCTCTGCTCCACCATTGAATACAAACATGGCTGATGTCATCTCTGCTCCACCATTGAATACACACATTGCTGATGTCATGTCTGCTCTGCCATTGAATTCAATCATGGCTGATGTCATCTCTGCTCCGCCATTGAATACAAACATAGCTGATGTCATGTCTGCTCCGCCATTGAATACAAACATCGCTGATGTCATATCTGCTCCGCCATTGAAAACAATCATGGCTGATGTCATCTCTGCTCCACCATTGAATACAAATATGGCTGATGTCACTTCTGCTCCACCATTGAATACAAACATGGCTGATGTCATCTCTGCTCCACCATTGAATACAAACATGGCTGATGTCACCTCTACTCACGCATTGAATACAAACATGGCTGATGACATGTCTGCTCCGCCATTGAATACAATCATGGCGGATGTCATCTCTGCTCCGCCATTGAATGCAGACATGGCTGATGACACCTCTGCCCCGCCATTGAATACAAACATGGCTGATGTCATGTCTGCTCCGCCATCGAGAACAATCAAGGCTGATGTCATCTCTGCTCCGCCATTGAATACAGAAATGGCTGATGTAATCTCTGCTCCCCCATTGAATACAATCATGGCTGATGACATCTCTTCTCCGCCATTGTGTACAATCATGGCTGATGTCATCACTGCTCCAACATTGAATACAAACTTGGCTGAATTCATCTTTGCTCCACCATTGAATACAATCATGGCTGATATCATCTCTGCTCCACCATTGAATACAATCATGGCTGATATCATCTCTGCTCCACCATTGTATACAACATGGCTGATGTCATCTCTGCTTCACCACTGATTACAATTATGGCTGATGTCATCTAAGCTCCGCCATTGAATACAAACATGGCTGAAGTCATCACTGCTCCGCCATTGAATACAATCATGGCTGAAGTCATCTCTGCTCTGGCATTGAATATGATCATGGCTGATGTCATGTCTGCTCCGCCATTGAAAACAAACATGGCTGATGTCATCTCTATTCCACGATTGAAAGAAACATTGCTGATGACATCTCTGCTCCACCATTGAATACGATCATGGCTGATGTCATGTCTGCTCCGCCATTGAATACAATCATGGCTGATGTTACCTCTGCTCCGGCATTGAATATAGACATAAATGATGTCATATCTTCTCCGCCATTGAATACAATCATGGCGGATGTCATCTCGGCTCCACCATTGAATACAAACATGGCTGATGTCATCTCTGCTCCACCATTGAATACAAACATGGCTGATGTCATCTCTGCTCCACCATTGAATACAAACATGGCTGATGTCATCTCTGCACCATCATTGAATACAAACATTGCTGATGCCATCTCTGCTACACCATTGAATACACACATTGCTGATGTCATCTCTGCTCCGCCATTGAATACAAACATTGCTGATGTCATCTCTGCTCCACCATTGAATACAAACATGCCTGATGTCATCTCTGCTCCACCATTCAAGACAAACATGGCTGATGTCATCTCTGCTCCACCATTGAATACAATCATGACTGATGTCATCTCTGCTCCACCACTGAAAACAAACATGGCTGATGTCATCTTTGCTACGCCATTGAATACAAACATTGCTGATGTCATCTCTGCTCCGCCATTGAATACAAACATGGCTGATGTCATCTCTGCTCCGCCATTGAATACAAACATTGCTGATGTCATCTCTGCTCCGCCATTGAATACAAACATAGCTGATGTCATGTCTGCTCCGCCATTGAATACAAACATCGCTGATGTCATATCTGCTCCGCCATTGAAAACAATCATGGCTGATGTCATCTCTGCTCCACCATTGAATACAAATATGGCTGATGTCACTTCTGCTCCACCATTGAATACAAACATGGCTGATGTCATCTCTGCTCCACCATTGAATACAAACATGGCTGATGTCACCTCTACTCACGCATTGAATACAAACATGGCTGATGACATGTCTGCTCCGCCATTGAATACAATCATGGCGGATGTCATCTCTGCTCCGCCATTGAATGCAGACATGGCTGATGACACCTCTGCCCCGCCATTGAATACAAACATGGCTGATGTCATGTCTGCTCCGCCATCGAGAACAATCAAGGCTGATGTCATCTCTGCTCCGCCATTGAATACAGAAATGGCTGATGTAATCTCTGCTCCCCCATTGAATACAATCATGGCTGATGACATCTCTTCTCCGCCATTGTGTACAATCATGGCTGATGTCATCACTGCTCCAACATTGAATACAAACTTGGCTGAATTCATCTTTGCTCCACCATTGAATACAATCATGGCTGATATCATCTCTGCTCCACCATTGAATACAATCATGGCTGATATCATCTCTGCTCCACCATTGTATACAACATGGCTGATGTCATCTCTGCTTCACCACTGATTACAATTATGGCTGATGTCATCTAAGCTCCGCCATTGAATACAAACATGGCTGAAGTCATCACTGCTCCGCCATTGAATACAATCATGGCTGAAGTCATCTCTGCTCTGGCATTGAATATGATCATGGCTGATGTCATGTCTGCTCCGCCATTGAAAACAAACATGGCTGATGTCATCTCTATTCCACGATTGAAAGAAACATTGCTGATGACATCTCTGCTCCACCATTGAATACGATCATGGCTGATGTCATGTCTGCTCCGCCATTGAATACAATCATGGCTGATGTTACCTCTGCTCCGGCATTGAATATAGACATAAATGATGTCATATCTTCTCCGCCATTGAATACAATCATGGCGGATGTCATCTCGGCTCCACCATTGAATACAAACATGGCTGATGTCATCTCTGCTCCACCATTGAATACAAACATGGCTGATGTCATCTCTGCTCCACCATTGAATACAAACATGGCTGATGTCATCTCTGCACCATCATTGAATACAAACATTGCTGATGCCATCTCTGCTACACCATTGAATACACACATTGCTGATGTCATCTCTGCTCCGCCATTGAATACAAACATTGCTGATGTCATCTCTGCTCCACCATTGAATACAAACATGCCTGATGTCATCTCTGCTCCACCATTCAAGACAAACATGGCTGATGTCATCTCTGCTCCACCATTGAATACAATCATGACTGATGTCATCTCTGCTCCACCACTGAAAACAAACATGGCTGATGTCATCTTTGCTACGCCATTGAATACAAACATTGCTGATGTCATCTCTGCTCCGCCATTGAATACAAACATGGCTGATGTCATCTCTGCTCCGCCATTGAATACAAACATTGCTGATGTCATCTCTGCTCCACCATTGAAAACAAACATGGCTGATGTCATCTCTGCTCCGCCATTGAATACAAACATGACTGATGTCATCTCTGCTCCACCATTGAATACAAGCTTGGCTGATGTCATTGCGGCCTCTGTTCCACTTTCCTGCCATCTCTCCATCCTAAAACTCTGCTCTCTTGCTGTAGATTGCCCCACATGAAAACAAAATCCATTCCACTTCTGCACTTCCATTACCCTTAACATTTTACAGACATCAATGAGATCTCCTTTCATTCTTATAACCTTGAGAATATAGGGCTGACTGCTCAATTTCTCTTCATTAGACAAATGTTTCATCTCTGGAATCAATCTAATGAACCTCTTCTGAAGTACCTCCAATGCAAATACATCCTTCCACAAGTCAGCGCACCCAAATTATACTCCAGTTGCAGCCTCGCAAATGTCTTGCATAGCTACAGTGACACATTCTATCTTTCTACTCTGTCATTTTCCAAATAAACACTAATTATGCTTGCATTTCTCATTGCTTGCAGTACCCGCATGCAGGTTTTTGTGTGATGTCTAAGCGGACACCCGTATCCCTCTTCTGCAAAGCACTTTAAAGTTTCTCTCCATTTAGATAATAATTTGCCTTTCTACTATGCTGGCCAACTTGAATAACCCATATGTATGCAATTTAATTTCCATTGCCAACTAATGGCCCTTTCGACCAACCTATCCATATTTATTTTTATATCATTTCCATCTTCATTCCGAAGTAATTTCGAACCAATAGTATTTTCCATCCTGTCAACCGTGTAATAATATCGAACACAAATAGTTGAGATATGAGTACTGAAATCTATGGCACCCCACAAGTTGCATTTGCCAAAAGAAAATGACACATTTATTCCATCTGACTGCATTTTTTTTGGTTAACCAATCCTCCATCCAAGCTAATAAATTATTCCTAAACCCATGTTTTCTGATCTTACCACTTTCTTTTTGGAGAACCGACATATCCGATGCCTTCAGGAAGACGAGATAAATTCCATCTCCAGGAATCCCACAATCCACCTTGTTTGTCACATCCTTAAGTAACTCAAGCAAACATTTCATACTCGGTTTATCCTTTGTAAAACCGTTATGGATTGTGGTTTAACTTTGAAAATGTCCTCAACAACGGATTCTAATAATTTGCCTTAAATTGCAATAGTTTTATCGTTACGTTTTACTCCCTAATGCATACAGTTATTATAAGTTCTTCCCTTTTGAAAACATTTATGTTTTCTTTGAATTCCTGTTTAACTGGCACACGTTTTAAGAGATCTGCTCCAATTGCTGTGTAAGCGGTATGTGTGGCTGAATGCATTCATCATCCTGCTGGTGTACAAACTCGATGGGCTGAGGTCTTTCTGGTTTTCCGATATTCTCATCTCTAAAGCCAGAATGACCTCCTCCTGTTGATGTGTTAGGGCATTGGGGGGTTAAGGAATCTTCCTATTGCTGTGTAATATTTTGAGGGGATGATGGATCTTCTCATATTCTTCCATAAGAGGCTGGAGATACTGAACGGTCTCCTCATGCACTCCTGAGATGGAACTGAGGGAGTGATTGGTCTTCTCCTGTTCTTACATAACAGACACGTGTCTGAATTACCTCGAACTTTCTCATTAAAAAAAATCACAGATACTTTGTATCCTTGTCCAATTCCCCTACAAAGGATCGACGGGACTGAATGACCTCCTCTTTTCCAAATCTCCAGTTCCTGTGTTACAGACTTGAGGAGGCTGAATGGACTGATCCTGTTGCTGTGTAACAGGATAATGGTGCAGCATGGCCTACTCTGGGTCAAGTGTTTTGAATCGAGGGGCGGATTAGCCTCCTCCTGTAACCTTATATCAAGCTCCAGGGCTGTATAACCTTGTCCTGTCCTGTTGTAAAAGGGTCAAAGGCGTGAATATCCTTCTGCTGTTCCTGTGTATCAAGCTGGAGAAGTGGAATGGATTCATCCATTTATTGAGTAATTGGCTTCTATTGCTGATTCCTTCCGGTGTTCGATGTAAAAATATGATCATCTTGCATTCTTCTAAACTCAACCTTTCCTTATCGGTTAAGACCTTCATTACAGGAATCAGTTGAGGGAACGATCTATTCCAATGTAACAATATCCTTTCCTCAGTGAAGAGATTAAATCTGTTTACACTGCTCCAGATGTGATCTCACTAAGACCCTGTACAGCAGGAAATAACAATTTATCAGCTTGCTGTATGTTTCCCAACGAGGTTTCAGCAGTCTCAGGGGAAATACACAACGTTGTGAAAGGTCGTTGTCTTTCTCTACTCCACGGCATAACAGAAGATCTCAAGAAGACCATAAATGATGTGGTGAGATGATCGCGAAAATTAATTTACCCAGAGACCACATCGCTCAGATTCTACACAACCTAATAATGTGGAGCTCAGAAACAGCAAGGAGGAGGAAACATTGATGGGAGTTATATATCAAAGTGAAAGCTGGAATACAAATGCTGGTTATGTTATAAAACATGAAAATAAGATATGCACGTGTGTGGCTACTGCAGTAATAATGTGCTGTTTAAATTATATCTAAGCTGTGTGAACCCAACTGAATGCTAATGATGAGAAAATGGATTTCATGAGCATGTGTGAGATGGCTTGTATGAACATTATGTCGACCACCGAGCTCGAGATCAGGTTATTTAGGAATTGGTGTTGAATGATCAGAAGAACTAATTGAAAACTTTGCTGGCAAGGAACTTTTGGGACCCATGACCACAATGCATTTGTTTTCATTTATGATGTTTGGGTACACAACAATTTTTGTTTTATCTGAAATAACCATTATAAATCTGAGTCATGCAAGCCATGAAGGTGTAAGGTGGAAGTGGGGACTGCAGATGCGGGAGATCAGAGTCAAAGAGCATGGTGCTGGGAAAGCATAGTCAGGCAGCATACTAGGAGCAGGAGAATCTATGTTTTGAGCATAAGCCCTTTATCAGGAATGACGCTTTTGGTCCAAAGGGGCTGACAGATAAATGAGAAGGGGGTGTGGCGGGGGGATGTAGCTGGCAATGTGATAGGTAGATGAAAGAGGGGCTGAAAGTGAAAGGTGATGAACGGAGACAGAATGCCTCATCTACTGCACCTTTTTTCACCCAATGTTGTCTTCTCTACTTTGGCGAGACAGGACGCCAACTTATGGATCCTTTCAAAGAACATCGCTGGGACAACCACATTGACCAACTCCACCGTCTTGTTGCTGAACACTTTAAATCCTCTTCCCACTCTGCCAAGGACATGAGGGTTCTGGGCCTGTTCCATCTCCATTCCCTCACCACCAGTAGCATGGAGGAAGAAAGCCTCATCTTCTGCCTTGGGATCCTCCAACCACAGGGGTCAATGTGGATTTCACCAGTTTCCCCACTTCCCCAAACCCCACCTTATCCCAGTCCAAACATCCAACTCAGCACCGCCGTTTTGAACGTTCCTATGTGTCCACCTTCTATCCCATCAAGCTCACCTTCATCTACTTATTAGATCAAAGAAGATAGCTTAGAAAAATGCCAAGTGTTGTAGTAAGCCAGTGGATTCAGAGAAAGGTAAGGCCCAGGAAAGGATGACCAAGAAATTGAGAAGAAAATCAAAAACGTAAAGCATACAAACAAAAACATAAAGCCTGCTAAAAAGCGTCGATCAATGTATGAAACACAAGCAAAAACAAGGTCCAATGTGGGACAGTGAGTGTGCAGACAGGATCATTTATTATAGAGAACAGAGAAATCACAGGGAAAAGAAACAGTTATTATTGTGTCCATCTTCAAGGAAGAACATCCAGAAATTCTTCCAGAAATACAAAGAGACCATGGGACTTGTGTAAGCAAAGTCTAAGATCATTCTTATCAGTGATGAGGTCATCTTTGAAAAGACAGCTGGATTGAGTATTGATAAATCTGACAGACCAGATGTAGTTCATACAAGAATATCTGATGAAGCAGCAATAGACATAATGCTTGCATTACAGATTTTCAATATATTTCCCTACACATTACTGAACGGCATTTAGCCAATCTGAATAAGGTGAAAGTTATAAATATCATCCAACAGTTTAAGAAAGGATGAAGGTGGAGAGCAGTGAACTGCAGACCGGTAACTTGTCATCCACAGTCGGGTGTCTGTTGGACTCAGTTACAAAGAACATGCTGCTAGATATGTAGAAGATAATGGAAAAACTGGGAAGTATGATAACACATCGATTAAAATGAAAGCCATAAGTGGCAAACACTTTTTGGAATGGTTTGAAGATGATTCTTGTCAACATAGACAATGAAGAACCAATGGATACCGAAAAGTTGGATATTCAGGAGCAACCTTTTAAAGAACTCACACAGTAAGCTCATAAGAAAAATTAAAGCGCAAGGTATTGGGAAGAATATATGCAAATTGGACACTTAAAAATAGGTTTATATACATGTGAATGTAATTGCAATGTAGAAGATGTCGTCCACCAGTTGCATAGAGTGTTGGTGAGACTAAACTTATAGTATCGTGTACCGTTTGGAGTCCCAATCCAAAACGGAATATAATGACTACAGATGAACTGCAAACGGTATTATCCAGATTAATCCCTGCAATGACAGGATTATCTGATGGGAAAATTCAGCCTGTGATCTTGAGTTTCATAAGGTGATTTTAGTTAGATTGTCAAGAACAAAGGAGCACACTTTTAAAGGGAAGAGTTTGAGGTACAGAGAAGATTTAATTTTTTTCACCAAGAGGGTGTTGGCGTCTGGAATGCACTTGCTGAGAGGAGAGTTATCATGGGTAGCCCCACAACCGATAAAAAGTGCTTGGACGAACACTTGAAGTGTCATAGCATTCCAGGCTATGGGCCTGGTATTGGAAACTGGGACCAATATAGGTCGTGCTGTATTTCTGTTGGCACAGGGTCTATACTCCTATGAGTGTATGGTGTGGAAGGTCAGTTATTGAGCAGCTGAAGTTGATCAGTTTGTGAAGAGTATATTCACAAGGGTTATAAGAGTGAGCTTTAATAGCTTATTAAATCCTGTCAGTGTGAGAAGTATGACAAAATAAGTGCAGCTTCCTTACAATCTGAAACCAGAGAATGGGCAATGGAGAGCAGGGAAATGGTAGAACTATTAAACCACTACTTCAGTTCTGTCTTCACAGAACATTCTAACAATACTAGGAAAAGCAAGTCTGGTGTGGAAAAAGGATATAGTACATGGAACATAAAACATAGCAAGTAAATGGTTTAGGGGAAATTAATAGGACTGAAAATAATGGTCATAGACAATATTAACGTAGATTTATGAAATGGGAATTATGATTGAGAAACAGACTGGGGGACAAATGAAAGAGAAGCAACGGAGGTAATACATTTGGATTTTCAGAAAAAACTATGGTAAAGCGCCAAGCCTAGTTTGCAAAATTAAATCTTAGTGGATTAGGGCTAATATATGGACATGTTTCCAGAATGGGACAGCTGTCAGGAAACAGTGAATAGAAATAAACAGACTCGTCAAGAAACAACCTGCCATTGTCTGCAAGATACGATTCTGTGAGTATGATGATGTCCCAGACACCCCATCACCTTCCCCGGATATCTCCTATCTCACCAGCAGGACAGACACAGCAGAAATGGCGGCACAGTGGGATACAGCTGGAAGAGAATTGCTCTGGAAATCCTCAATAGTGACTCTCTATCCCATGAAGCCTCATGGCGTTAGTTTACGCATGGGAAAGGAAACGTCCTGCTGATTACCATGTACCAGCCTCTCTCAACTGATGAATCAGTACACCTCCATGTTGACAAACACTTGGAGAAAACACTGACGGTGGTAAGGACGCAAAATGAACTCTGGGTGGGGGATTTCAATGGCCACCATCAAAAGTGGCTCTGCAGCTGCATTACTGATCGAGCTGGCCGTATCCTAAAGCATATAACAGCTAGACTGGGTCTGTGGCAGGCGGTGAAGGAACCAACAAGTGCAAAATACATACCTGACCACATCCTTATTATTCTCCCAATTGCAGAAGTATCTGCCCATGACAATATTGGGAAGAGTGACAACCACATAGACATTGTGGAGACAAGTCACACCTTCACATTGAGAATAACCTCCATCAGTTTGAGTGGCACTGTCCATGTGCTTATTAAGACAGACTTCAAACAGATCTAGCAGCTCAAGTCTGGGTTTCCATAAGATATTGTTGGTCAGCAATAGCAGCAGAATTGTACTCCTGCACACCCTCATGTCGTGGCATTTCCCCCTCACAAGAATTACCATCAATCCAGAGGGTTAACGTTAGTTCAATGGAGAGTGCAAGAGAGCAATTGCAGCACTTGGCACACTTGACAATGAGATGTCAGCCTGGTGACGCCACCAAACAGGACAACGTGTGCACCAAACAGCATAAGCAGTAAGTGATCGACAGAGCTTAGTGATCTCACAAGCAACGGATCAGATCTAAGTTCTGCAGTCCTTCCACTTCTAGTCGAGAAAAGCTGGGGACAATTAAACAATTTACTGGAGGAAGAGATTCCACAAATAACCCCTTCCTCCATGATGGAAGAGCCCAGCACTTCAGTATATAAGATAAGGCTGATGCATTCGCGACAATTTTCAGTCAGAAATGCTGAGTGGATGATCCATCTCAGCCTCCTCCAGTGGCCCTCAGCAATTCAGTTACCTGTCATCAGTCAATTACATTCACTCCCCGTGATGTCCAGATTCAGTTGGAGACACTGGATACTCCAAAGGGTACACATGCTGACAACATTCTGGCAATAGTACTGTAAACTTGTGCTCTTGAACTTGTCACTGCCCCAGCAAAGCTGTTCCACTACCAATACGACAATGACATTTACCCGATTATATGGAAAATTACCCAAGTATCTCCTGTACATAAAAAGTAGAACAAATCCAATCCGGCCATTTGCCAACCCATCAGTCCACTCTTGATCAGCAGTAAAATGATGGAAGGTGTCAGTGCTTTCAAGCAGCACATGCTCAGATATAACCTGGTCAATGACGCCCAGTGTGGGCTCCAGCAGGACCTCTTAGCTCCTGACCTCATTACCTTGGTTCAAACATGGACAAAAGAGCTGAATTCCAGAGGTGGGGTGAGAGTGATAGCCCTTTAAAACAAGACTGCCTTCGATCAAGTATGGCATGAAGGGGCCTTAGCAAAACTGGAATCAATGGGTATCCAGGGCAAACTCTCAACTGATTAGAATTATACCTGACACCTAGGAAGATTGTTATGGTTGATAAAGTTCAGCCAATTCAGCTCCAAGACAAGTCTGTAGGAATCCCTAGGTCCAAATATCTTCAGGGCTGCTTCATCAATGAGCTTCCGTCTATTATAATGTCAGAAGTGAGGTTGTTTGCCAATGATTGTACAATATTCAGCCGCATTTGTGGCTCCTCAGATACTGAAACAGTTCATATCCAAAGGCGACAATTTCTGGACAGTATCCAGGCTGACACATGTCAAGTAATAGTGACGCCACACAAATGCCAGACTGTCACCATCACCACTAAAATACAATCTAATCGCTGTTCCTTGGCATTCAATGGTGTTACCATCACTGAATCCCCCAGTATCAAAATTCTGGGGGATAATCATTGCTCAGAAATTCACTGGACTCGCCACATAAACACAGTAACTACAAGAGCAGGTGAGAAGCTAGGAATTCCGCGTCGAGTAACTCACATCCTGACTTCCAAAAGACTGTCCATTATCTACAATGCATAAGTCAGAAGAATGATAGACTACTCCCCATTTTTCTGGATGATTGCAGACCCAACAACACTCAAGATACTTGATAACATCCTGGACAAAGCAGCCAGTTTGAGCGTTGTTTCATCCACAATACTCCACCATCAATGGTCAGCAGCAGCAGTGTTTTACGATCTACAAACTGCACTGAAATGATTCACCAAAGATCCTCAGACACCATCTTCCCAACTCAAGATCACGTCTATCCAGAAGGACAAGGGCGGCAGATGGATGGGAACACAACCATCTTCAAGATCCCCTCCAAGCCATTCACCATCCTGATTTGGAATAATATCACCGTCCCTTCGCTGTCACCAGGTCAGAATCCTGGGATTCCCTTCCTAATGGCATTGTGGGACAGGTGGACTGCTGCAATTCAACAAGGCAGTTCATCACCACCTGCTCAAGGGCAACTAGTGACAGGCAATAAATGATGGCCCAGCCAGAGACACCCAGATTCACGAAATAAATAAATCAGAAAAATAAAATTAACAGAGGAAGGTTGCTGAGGTATCAGAGGGATCGGTGCTCGGGCCCCAGCTGTTCACAATACGCATTAAACATTTGGTTGCAGGAATAAAATCCCAGCCTGCTGATAGTACAAAAGGATGTGGGATTGTGAGTGGGTGAGGAGGTTGTAAAAAAGCTCCAAGGTGACTGAGACAAGCGGAGTGAATGGGCAAATACGTGGCAGATGGAGAGCATGGTGGGTAGAGGTGACGATGTGTCCTTTGGTGGGAACAAGAGATTGGCAGCCTATGTTTGAACCATGTTGATCTACAAAGAGATGTATGCTCGTTTTTGTTGTTTCCTTCTGAGCAACCCTCCGAGGTCCCTGCAGCGCAGTGGTTCCTCTACCCAGAGGTCAATACTGGGAATGGCATTGTCACGCTGACCAGTGTACATAGACCCTCAAAGGGGGGAGCTGTAGCATTGAAAAGGATCTGGATCTCCCTGTACACCAGTCACTGAAAACAATATTGCAGGAACAGAAAGCAGTTAGGAAGGTAATTGGTGCATTGTCCTTTATTTCAGGGGGATTTGAGTCCAGGAGTAAGGGTTTCTTACTGCAGCTGTACAGGGCCTTGTTGGGACCCCATCTTGAACATTGCGCAGTATTGTGTGCAGTTGTGGACTCCTTACCGAATAAAGGACAAACTTGACATTGCGGGAGTGCAGTGGATGACCATACTGAATATCTGGGATGACAGGCTTGTTGTAGGGGAGCAGGGTTCGGGGCAACTGGGCCTGTATTCCATGGGCTTTAGGAAAATGAGTGGATATCTCAGTAACATATAAAACACTCGGACAGGGCGAGACAGATTGGAAGCAGGAATGATAATTCCCCAGGCTGGTATGTCTAAAACAAGGGGCCAAAGCATTAGATACAGGCAGGACACTCTGCATTGAGATGAGAATAAATGTCTGCACTCAGACCCTGGTGACCCTGGGAATTCGCTCACATCTGGTAGCCAAGACACTGCATATAGATAAGGATTTAGGGACAGTAAAGGGATGGTGGGAGAGCAGGAGTACAGTGTGGAAATAATGGGCCAACCACCATTATATTGAATTGGGTAGTAAACTTGATGGACCAAAGGGAGTACTGAATTTCCTATTTTATAGCTTTCCAAGGTTACTCACATTAATGGATATTTTCATAGGATGGGATAAATGCATTGAGGAGATGTTTGAACATGAACTAGAATGGGTGAGGCTCAATGTCTTTTACAAAATCCTCCTTTACCGGTGCTTCTGTGTAATCTGTGGGAAAGTTGTCACAAACTCTCAGATGTTAGGAAGGAGGTCTCTGCAGCGTCGACAGGATTGTGTTTGCCATTCCCTTTTGCGATACCGAGGCTGGAGCCGGGTGTTCTGTCTAGTTTTATCCTTTAAGACCTCGGAGCAGTTTGAAACAATAGATTATCTTGCTTGGCCGACTCAGACACCATTGAAACGTTTCTCATATATCTGTGTGTCTGGAGTCACGTTTTAGACAGACCAGGAAAGCACAGGAGATTCACTTCCTGAAAGTCCATTGGGGAAGCAAATTCGTGTTTACAATCGATATTGGCTTCAAGGTCATATTACTGACACCAGATTTTGCATCTTAATATTTTGTTAATTATTCTAAACTTCCACCCGCTGCCAGACCATTAGCCTAGTCTGGATTAGTAATCCAATAACATTTCCACAACAGTACCATTTCTACATGGGGACCTATCAGAGACAACACCGAGCTGGTTATTTCTGTGCTGCTTGACAGCTCTGTCAAAAAGAACTCCCGCCAACTTGACTATCGTGACTGTCCTAAGGTAGTGGTAATTGGTCAGATTGTAATTATTCCCCTCTTAGGGGACCGGACATAGCTGAGTATTTTTCCACATTGCCAGGGAGATGTCAGAGTAGGAGCTGCAATGAAACAGCTTCCCCAGGGACACGGCTTGTTGTGCAGCACAAGTCTTCAGTCCTATTGAAGGAATGGTGTCAGGTCCCATTGTCTTTGTCGTATCTACTATGTTCAGCTGTTTTTTCATGTCACGGGCAGCGAATCAGATTAATTAAAGACTGGCATCTTTGATTCTGTGGGCATCATGGTGAGAGTGGGGTGTATCATCGCCTCAACACTTCTGGCTGAGGATGGCGCAGATACTACATCATTGCCTTTTACACTGCTATGTAGGTCTGTTCCATTATCTAGGATGGGGATGTTTGTGGATCCATTTCCTCCAGTCATTTGTTTAATCATCCATCACCATTTATGACTTAATGTGGCAGGACTGCGGAGCTTTGATCAGATCTGTTGCTCAAGTCCGGTAAAATTAATGGGTTAGCATTAATAGACAATAGGCAATGGACAATAGGTGCGGGAGTAGGCCATTCTGCCCATCACATCTGCACCACCATTCAATATGATCATGGCTAATCATCCTTAATCAGTATCCTGTTCCTGCCCTATCTCCATAACCCTTGATTCCACAATCCTTGAGAGCTCTACCCAACTCTTTCTTAAATGAATCCAGAGACTGGGCCTCCACTGCCCTCTGGGGTAGAGCATTCCACACAGCCACCACTCTCTGGGTGAAGATGTTTCTTCTCATCTCTGTCCTAAATGGTCTACCCCGTATTTTTAAGCTGTGTCCTCTGGTTTGGCACTCACCCAACAGCGGAACCATGTTTCCTTCCTCCAGAGTGTCCAATCCTTTAATAATCTTATATGTCTCAATCAATTCCCCTCTCAGTCTTCTAAACTCAAGGGTATACACGCCCAGTCTCTCCAGTCTTTCAGTGTAAGGTAATCCCACCGTTCCAGGAATTGACCTCGTGAACCTACGCTGCACTCCCTCAATAGCCAGAATATCTTTCTTCATGTTTGGTGACCAGAACTTCACACAGTACTCCAGGTGTGGTCTGACCAGGGCCCTGTACAGCTGCAGAAGGACCTCTTTGCTTCTATACTCAATCCCTCTTGTTGTGAAGGCCAGCATGCTATTAGACTTCTTCACTACCTGCTGGAGCTGCATGCTTACCTTCATTGACTGGTGTACAATAACACCCAGAACTCTCTGTACTGCCCCTTTACCTAAATTGATTCCATTTAGGTAGTAATCTGCCTTCCTGTTCTTGCCACCAAAGTGGATTACCATGCATTTATCCATATTAAACTGCATCTGCCACGCATCTGACCACTCACCTAACTTGTCCACGTCACCCTGTAATCTCCTAACATCCTCATCATATTTCACCCTGCCATCCACCTTAGCGTCATCAGCAAATTTGCTGACGTTATTACTAATACCATCTTCTATATCATTAACATATACTGTAAAAAGCTATGGTCCCAGTACTGATCCCTGCAGTACTCCACTGGTCGGTGCCTGCCATTCCGAAATGGAGCCGGTTATCACTACACTTTGCTTCCTATTGGCCAACCAACTTTCAATCCAAGTTAGTACTTTGCCCCCAATACCATGCTCCCTAATTTTGCTCACGAACCTCCTATGTGGGACTTTACCAAAAGCTTTCTGAAAGTCCAGGTACGCTACATCTACTGAATCTCCCTCGTCTATCTTCAGAGTTACATGCTCTAAAAATTCCAGAAGATTAGTCAAGCATGATTTCCCCTTCATAAATCCATGCTGACTCTGACCTATCCTGTTTCTACTATCCAGATGTGTCGTAATTTCATCCTTTATAATAGACTCCAGCATCTGTCCCACCACGAGGTCAGACGAACTGGTCTATATTTTCCTGCTTTCTCTCTCCCACCTTTCTTAAAATGTGGTACAACATTAGCCACCCTCGAATCCGCAGAAACTGATCCCGAATCTATCGAACACTGGAAAATAATCACTAATGCATCCACGATTTCTCGAGCCACCTCCTTCTGTACCCTGGGATGTAGACCATCAGGCCCCGTGGACATATCAACCTTCAGACCTAACAGTCTCTCCAACACCAATTCCTGGCAAATATAAATTCCCTTCAGTTCAGGTCCTTCAGCCACTGTTACCACAGGGAGATTGCTTGTGTCTTCCCCAGTGAACACAGATCTGAAGTACCAATTCAATTCTTCTGCCATTTCTTTGTTCCCCGTAATATATTCCCGTGTTTCTGTCTTTAAGGGCCCAATGTTAGTCTTAACCATTTTTTTGCCTTTCACATACCTAAAAAAACTTTTACTATACTCCTTTATATTATTGGCCAGTTTACCTTCCTGCCTCATTTTTTCTCTGCGTATTTCCTTCTTAGTAATCCTCTGTTGTTCTTTACAAGCTTCCCAGTCCTCCGTTTTCCCACTTATCTTTGCTATGTTATACTTTTTCTCTTTTAACTTTATATGATGCTTAACATCCCTCGTGAACCACGGCCACCCATGCCTCCTCCTAGGATCTTTCTTCTTTTTGGAATGATCCGGCAACTTCTGCATTATATACAGAAATATCCGCCATTGTCCCTCCACTGTCATCCCTGCTAAGGTATTGCACCATTGAACTTTGGCCAGCTCCTCCCTCATAGCTCCATAGTTCCCTTTACTCAACTGAAAAATTGTCACTTCCGATTGTACCCTCTCCATCTCAAATTGAAGATTGAAGCTTATTGTATTATGGTCACTACTTCCCAATGGCTCCTTCACTTTGAGGTCCCTGACCAATTCTGGTTTATTGCTCAATACCAGATCCAGAATTGCATTCTCCTGGTCGGCTCCAGCACCAGCTGTTCTAAGAATCCATCTCTGAGGCACTCCACAAAGTCTCTTTCTTGAGGTCCAATACCATCCTGATTCTCCCAGTCTACCTGCATGTTGAAATCCCTCATAACAACTGTAGTAACGTCTTTGCCTCAGGCCAATTTGAGGTCCGAATTTAACTTACATCCGACATCCAGACTATTGTTTGGGAGCCTGTAGATAACTCTCAAGAGGGTCTTTTTACCCTTAGTATTTCGCAGCTCTGTCCACGCTGACTCTAAATCTCCTGAATCTAGGTCCCCCCGCGCAAGGGACTGAATATCGTCCCTTACCAACAAGGCCACCCTACCCGCTCTGCCCATCAGTCTGTCCTTACGATAGCACGTGTAGCCTTGAATATTCATTTCCCAGGCCCTGTCCACTTGAAGCCACGTCTCAGTTATCCCCACAATATCGTATCTGCCAATTTCCAAAAGAGCCTCAAGCTCATCCATCTTATTTCTAATGCTTCGTGCATTCATGTATAGTATTTTAAATTTGTTACTGCCCTCATCCTTCCCATCAACTCTTATTTCACTCAACCTTACAGCATGATCCCTTTATGAGTTTTCTGCCTCATTGATACAGTTGTCTTTCTTGACTTCCCTTGTTCTAACTTTCCCTCCAATTTCCATCTTAAACATCCAGTTTGTCCCCTCCCCCCCCCCCCCCCCCCCCGCTACTTAGTTTAAATGTAGCTGTGTTGCAGTAGAAAACCTGCCTGCCTGAATGCTGGTCCATAACCTATTAAGGTGCAAACCGTGCCTCTCGTGTAGAATTTATGCTTCCCACAAAATATACCCCAGTGATCCAAGAATTTAAATCCTTGCTTCCGGCAGCAGTTCCCCAGCCACACGTTCAAGTCCATTATCTCCCTGTTTCTGGCCTCAGCTGCCCGAGGAACTGGAAGCAAACCGGAGATAACCAGCCTGGACATCCTGCTTTTCAGCCTTCTTCCTAGTTCTCCGAAGTCCCGCTGTAGTATTTTCCTCCTCTTGTTCCCAACATCAATTGTGCCAACATATACCACCACCTCTGGCTCTTCACCTTCGTCCTTGAGGATTTCCTGCACTCTGTCTGTGATGTCTTTAACCCTGGCACCAGGAACGCAACACACCATCCTTAAGGCCCGTCTGCTGCCACAAAAACCCCGTTCAGTTCCTCTCACTATGGAGTCCCCCATTACCACGGCTCTGTGCGATGTCAGACTCTTCCGCTCTACCCCTGCGCCAACTTTTGATTGACAGACCTGGCCGCCTCGCGGACTGGCAGTGTCAACTGTCTCTACTGTTTCTAAAAGATTCAACTTGTTCCTGACAGTTACTTCCTCCGGTGTCTCTTGCACCTGTCTCCTCCCTGCCTTCCTTATCGCCAGCTCTCTTCTGCTCTCTTCTGGTACGATTGGTGTAATAACCTCGCTGAAGGTCTTGGCCAGAAAGATCTCCTTCCCTCGGATGACCTTAAGGTCCTCGAGTTCTTTCATCAGTGCTGCAATATGCTCTATCTGTAGCTGAAAGTGCACACACTTTCCACACTTATACAAACCAAATACACCAGAGTCGTTGACCTCCCACATCAAGCACGTAGCACACTGATCCAGCTTGGCAGTCATGTCTTCACCCTCTTCAACTGTGGAGGGTGTTGGAAGGGGAGCCGAGCAGGGAAGACCACGGCTCCCCTCTTCAACACTTCCACTCAAATAACAATCACTTACCTTCCCGACAGGTTTTGTGTTCCGAATTCACTTCCGCCTAGCTCCCGCCGCTCTCTGAGGCGAAAAGCAGGATTAGTTTCACGTGGTTCTGACCCTGACATGTTCACCCACAGTCATTACTGATTCATAGATCGTGTTGGTTGTAATGGCAGACTGAGGAGATTATCACTGGGTAAGATATTACAGGTGGTGGTTGAATGGTGTTCTGCTTCTCCTGCTGCTGTGTTCTACAGCACTACATGAATACACAGTTTTGAGCTGCAATATCTGAAATGCAATTATTCTGTCTGTCCCCCAATTCTCACTGAGACCCATTCACCCATCAGGCCTGTACTCAGTGACCTACTCTGGTTTCTGATGTGATAACACTTTCATTTTCATATTCTCATTCTGCTGAGGTCATGCATCCAATCTGACACATTCCATTAAAACATTTAACGGATTTTAACTCAATTGTTTAATTCATCTGAATCTTTTTCCTTGAGTAATACCATCTTCTGTGTTTAAAGTGAATGTGTTTCCCTCTGTTTCTCTCCCTGGCCATGATTAAGAGCTCTGCAGTGTCAGTGATGCCAGCCGTATGTAGCTTCAGAGCCAATGAATTCTCTAGATTCCCAATCATCTTCACCACATTGTATGTTTCCTCTTTTGGTTCGATGCCTCATCACTCATGGCTGCCTTGTCCTCCCATGAGTATGTTTCATCTTTTTTGGGAGAATTTCTGATATCGTCCAAATTATCCAACATAAATTCCTGCCATTGCAGCTCCGTGGTCTTCCCTGCTCGGCTCCCCTTCCAATTAACTTTAGCCAGCTTCTCCCTCATGTCTTTGTAGTGACATTGCTCAATTATAATCACATTGCATCAAGAAGAGAGCAATAGATATAAATCGAAATAAGGTGTTTTGAGAGATGGGATATAAAGAATAATTGGCAATTTTTTGACGAGATACAAAGAGAGAGCGAGATAGAAGATATTGATGGGGACATGTGAAAAATGAGTAAACTAGATTATTGAAAGAAGTAGATGCACATCCCTCAATGTTTTGGCAATTCCTGAGTGCTGTGGTCCTTTCAACAGTGCATTTGCAACAGAGTTATGTGTTCAAATGGTGGGTCTGATGCCAGAACTTTTATCTCCAATAATATGACAGACACTAGCTTTGGAAAGCACCCAGCAGGACAATATATTGAAGTCCCAGTAGAAAGGGATTTAATTGAAATAAGTTGGGACACCAGAAGAAAGAATGTATAACACACAACCTGATAAGAATGAGAAGTTAGAGTAGAGAATTCCAGAAAAGGAGGGAACACTGCGAGAAGGGGAACATGTCACAATAGATGAGCATCAAATAATGGTTTATAAATTTTATACATCATGTGCGTCATTTTTCAATAACTGTGCCTCCGTTGTTCATTGAGAATATGTTGTGCACATATGAAAAATATCTGCACACACACATTGATTAAACAATGCATACAAAATCATTTTTCTGCCATTGAAATGGTTCTGTTGTCATGTTACCAGGATACATGAACACCAACTGGCCACCAAAATACATGACCCACTATCACTATATTCCATAATACAAGCAGACAAGGGCATCACTTTGACTGGAACAACACACGCACATATTAAGACACGCAAGGATGTTCTTAGAGGAATAGTATTCTAACCAGAAGTCCATCAATAAATGCATCAATTTGGATCCTATCTACCTTCTCTTCTAATAAAAAAACCGGGAATGACATCACCCACCTTAAGAAAGAAAAACCCATAAATAGAGAGACGGGACATACCACCAGCACTTCAGCGGAGACTCTCACTGATGATGTCACTTAGTCATGGTGATGAAACTTCTGAAAACAAATATTCATGCTTAGTGAGCTACCTTGCATATATATAAATTGTTATTTTTCGTTAATTAGTGGAATTTAGGAGTTCTCTGTCACCCACGTTTTAACAGATTATGATGCGTGGTGAGCTTTTCTGGGTGCGTTGTTTTAATTAACAGAGAGGTTCGACATTGATGTCATAACAGTTTGGGCCCTTGCTGGGGACTTGGACAGACGTGAACAAATTTGTGGTACAAAAGGTCCCAGCAGATTCCAACACATTGCAATTCGTGACCTGGATCTTCAAATAAAACCGTTGGGAAAATTCATTTAATTTTGTTAACTTGTGGTTGGTTAAAGTAAAAATGAAAGAATTGTTTTTTAACATTACTAAAGAGGTTCCTAAATTTGCCAAGGAAGTTTACAAAGTCAGAAGAAGGAATAATTTTAGAATTAGCAATTCGGTTGGAATTGAGTTTAAACAGGGACAAAAGGAAAGCTGAAATTGTAATGTAGTTCGTCAAGCACTTTGGTGTGTCAGAGAAACAGGCAACCGCAGTAGAGTTAGAAAAAACTTAAATTGCAAATATGGCAACTGGAGTTAGAAGGTGAAAATAGGAACGGAAACACAGACAGAACAAAGGGAAAGGGAAAGAGAGGAAAAGAGAGAGAGAATTTGAAATTCGGAAGTTGGGAATGAGACAAGGAAGTTAACTTAAATGAATAGAATAAATAATAGATGCAGGAGTAGGCCATTCAGCCCTTCGATCCTGCACCGCCATTCAACATGATCATGGCTGATCATTCCTAATCAGTATCCTGTTCCTGCCTTATCTCCATAACCCTTGATTCCACTATCCTTGAGCGCTCTATCCAACTCTTTCTTAAATGAATCCAGAGACTGGGCCTCCACTGCCCTCTGGGACAGACCATTCCACACAGCCAGCACTCTCTGGGTGAAGACGTTTCTCCTCATCTCTGTTCTAAATGGTCTACCCCGTATTTTTAAGCTGTGTCCTCTGGTTCGGCACTCACCCATCAGCGGAAATATGTTCCCTGCTGCCAGAGTGTGCAATCCTTTCATAATCTTATACGTCTTAATCAGATCCCCTCTCAGTCTTCGATAGAGGATAGAGATTAAGGGATGTATACAGCTATGATAATACATTGTCATATTTCAGTCAGAAAAATGTCACTGGTATGTCCAGTGAACTTGTGGGTAATGCTCTTTCAGACTATGCTGGTGGGCACAGGAGATTATGCAGATGTCAAACTGGCTATTTTTCGTTGGTTATGAATTGGTACTAGAAGAATATAGAGAGAGGTTCAGAAATATAGAGACAAATCCAGGTCAGGCTTATGTTGAATTTGAAAGAATTAAACACAGTCATTTTGGTAGATGGGTCCTGGCCTTAAAAATGGATAAGACCTGTGAGCCTCGAAGGGAGATTATACTGCTGGAGGAGTTTAAAGACTCACTTCTAGAGATGGTAAAAATTCATGTGAATGAATAGAAATTTCAAGAAGTGAGAAGCGCTGCAGAAATGGCAGGTAAATTTTCATTGGTGCATGAGATGAAGTGTAGCTTCTGGGAGGATTTTCATCCTGTGAGGGATAGAAACTGGAAGAAGGGGAGGTCACACATTACAAAGCGAACAGTAGGCACAATAGTTTACTATAGGTGAAAAAAGAAGCCCAAGGGAGTTGAAAGGAGGTGAAAGGCCTCAGGTGTTCTCACTATTAGAGTGTGAAACACATAAAATTACAGTGTCAATGGTTTAAGAAAGGCACTGGGAAAAGGAGCTTTCACTGCAGTAAGCTGGGACACGCCATGCTGGGGGTTGAAGGAAGACACTTTGGGAAAAGATGTGGTCGAAGAGGCTAAGCCAGTGGCATTTGTGAAACTGTTAAAGAAGACCCCAAGTTTCCAAGGAGCTGTAGGAGAGTGCACAGCCTAGGTACAGAGTCAGTGCCTGGTCTCTATAAAGAATTCGCCTCTGTGGATAAAGTTTACTCAGAAGGTGGGGGGAGGGGAGGACGATAAATTATAATTTTCTGAGATACGGAATCTTCTCTGTCGCTAATAGTTTAGAAGTGAGGTGCCAGAAAAGCACAATAGATCAGGCAGCATCTGAAGAGCAGGACAATCCACATATCAGGTATAAACCCATCGTCAGGAATGTGGCGGGGGGACAAGGGGGCGGAAAGATAAATAGGAGGGTAGGAGCAGGACTCGCGGGTCGGTCACTGGGAGGGCGATAGGAAGATGTAGGTGGGAGTGACAGTGATATGTTGGAGGAGAGCGTCGAGTCAATAAGTGGGAAGGACGATAGACAATTAAGACAGTTCAAGAGGCCGGTGCTAATTTGAATGGTTGGATCTGGCATAAGGCTGTGGGAGGGGAGATTTGGAAATTGGCGAAGTCGATGTTAATGCTGTATAGTTTGAGGGATCCAGCTGTCCTACCACCTATCCACTTCACTCTACTCTCCGACCTATCACCATCACACCCCACCTGCATCTACTTCTCGCCTTGCATGCTACCTCCCACCCAGCTCCACCCCCACCCTCCTATTTATCTCTCAGCCCCCTTCCCCCTCCCTTACCCCCCAGTTATCTGATGAAGGACTTGTGCCTGAAACGTCAACATCTCCTGCCTCCCAGATACTGCCTGATCTGCTGTGCTTTTGCAGCCCCACACTTTTCAACTCTGATCTCCTCCATTTACAGTCCTCACTTTCTCTCAGCCCCTCATAGCAAGATATGGAATGATTTTCACTCTTTCTGACATGTTACTCAAGAGCGTGATAATTTGTGGAATTGGGGCAGAAATTAAGGTTGGGGACAGAAACATCACATTGGAGTGCCAAATCAGGATTGGGGAAGTAACAGTGAGAGTGAGTGACAGAGTGTCAGTTCCAGGAATACAGTTTGTTCTTGTGAACGATTTAATAGGATCCAAGGTGGGAGAGACCTCTTATGTTGGAGAAGTCAATTTATAACTAGGGGACTGAGGAGTTAAAAGAAATATAACCAGGAATTTTCCAGACTGTGTAGTAACAACATCCCACTGTCATAAGTTACAGCAGGAAGGAAAAGCGAAAGTAAAAGACAAAGGAGTTGATGTTCAGGTAACTGACACCCTGTTTGATGTCACGGTACAGGAAAAACCTGAATGTGGCGAAAAACGGCAGTTTAGTTCAGAAGGGAAATGGGCCAAAATGCACTAGATTGTTTGACTGGGAGCATGCCATGTTACGGGTAGCACACAAACTAACTGCAGGCGGTCACCTAGGTGGACAGAAGACTCAGGCTAAGGTACAGAAGCATTTCTAGTGGCCTGGAATGCACAAGAACGTGGTTATTTTTTGTTTTACATGTCATACATGCCAAATGGTAGGGAAGTCACAGGCAATAAAAACCAGCACCTTTGTGGCCAATTCCTGCATTCGAAGAACCTTTCACGTGGGTTCTGATTAATTATGGAGCTCACCTTTCTGAAGTTAAAGTGGAAACCAATATTTGGTGACCATAATGGATGTGTCTACCAGATTTGCAGAGGCAATTCCATTATGGAGTGTTAAGGCAAAAAGGGAGGGGAAGGGGTTTATAGCTTTCTTTACTCGCTGTGGGCTACACAGAAAGATTCAGTCAGACGAAGGGTCTTATTTTACCCCTCAGCTGTTTGAGGAAGACATGGATAGCTTAGGCATACAGCACTTCAAATCAAGGGCGTCCCATCCTGAATCCCAGGAATCATTGAAAAGTTAGCATCAGACACTGAAGACTGTTAACAGCGTACTGTCAGGATTGGCCAAATGATTGGGATAAATGTGCCCCATTAAATTGCTTATCATCAAAGATGCCCCAAATAAATCTACTCCGGTTACTTCCTTTGAGTTAATCTTCGTACATGAAGTGAAATCCTTTGAATTTAATTAAATCTAAATTCACTGGACCGAAGTCGGAGATCTCACACTTGGATTATGTATGTGAGGTGAGGGAGAGATTAGAGCGAGTAGGTGAGTGAAATAAACAGCACCTGAAGAGGACACAGCATAGAGTGAAGCAGGTGGGGATGACGTAGTAGTAGTTTAAATAATGCTCAGGATACCAGAAGCCAACTGAATTAGAATACTATTGTTTGGACAGCTGGAAAGCAATCAAATTCTGAGAATTATTGTATCACGTAGAGTAAGTAAACTCGGCATTTTGAACATTAGAGAGAGAGCTACTGCCATCCAACAGAGTAACTGCTGCAGAACAGGAGTGCTAACTGACCATCTCAAACACGTTCTGTTAAAGATACATGTTCATGAGAAACCTACTTGCAGTAAAACAAAATGTGACCCAGGGAGATCAGCAGCTGGAAGAGTAATACAGCGGGGAAGATAGAGAATGTGAGGTCTGGAGATTGTAATGTTGAATATATGGGTTGGTAGAACAGCATATTTTACAGAGTTGGAAACAGATAGTAAGTAGCTCAGAAAACGCAGGGCTTGTATTTGTGAACACCTGTTGTTCAGTGTTCACTATTAAAGTTAAGAAACTTATGAGTGAATTTTTGTTTAAATAGTGGAATATAGGAGATCGGTGTCGCTCATATTTTAACAGATTACGAGGTGAGGCGAGCTTTTCTGGGCGTTTGGTTTTAATTAACAGAGGGGTTGGACTCCACCTTTTAAATGTCTATCCACATTAATCCCATTTCCCTGCAGTTGGCCCACATCCTTCTAATCCTTCTCATCTACATATTTATCCAAATGCTTTTGAAATGTTGTTAATGTATCCATCTCAACCACATCCGCTGGCAGCTCATCCACGTACCAGCCTCTGTGTAAAGACGTGGCCCCTCAGGTTCCTTTTTTTCCTTAACTTAAACCTTAAACTGATCCCATCTCGTCCTCGATTCTATACACCTTGGAAAAAGACTGAGAGCATTAACCCTATCCATATCCCTTGTGATTTTTACAGCTCTATAAGCACCCCCCCCGCCCCTCAGTCTCCTACACTCTATAGAAAAGGTCCTAGCATGTCGAACCTCTCCCTATAACTCAGACCATTGGGTCCTGGCAACGTCCATGGGAATTTATTCTGCACGCTTTCTAATTTCATAACATTCTCCCTATTACAAAGTGACAAAACCTGAACAGAATACTCCAAGTGCGGCCTTACCAAAGTCCTGTATAACTGCAACATAAATTCCCAACTTCTATAATCAATGTCCGGCCTGATGCAGGCCAGTGTGCCAAAAGCCTTCTTCACTGCCCTGTCCACCTGTGACTCCACTCTCAGAGAACCGTGCACCTGAACGCCAAGGTCTCTCTGCCCACTACACCCCTTAAGGCCCTCCCATTCACCATGCAACTCCTACCTTGAGTTGAGTTTCCAAAATGCAAGACATCACGCATCTATATTTTAAATTCCATTTGCCATTTCTTGTCCCAGTTCCTCAACTGATTAAGGTCCTGCTGCAATTTCTGATAAACTTCCTCACTGATGATGCTCCCACTTATTTTAGTCTCATCTGCAAACTTAATAATCATGCCTTGTACATTCTCAACCAATTCACAGATAACAAACAGCCATGGACCAAGCCTCCAGTCTGACAAGCATCCTTCCACTAAACCCTCTGCTTCCTACCATCAAGCCAACTGTGCATCCAATTGGTCAGTTCCCCAGCATTCCACGTGATGTAACTCTCCAGAGCAGCCTGCCATGTGGAACCTTATCAAAGGCCTTACTTATATCCATAGAGACCATGGTTAGCGCCTGGCCTTCATCAACCTTCTTGGTCACTTCAACAACGAAGTCTAACAAATTTGGGAAGCATGATCTCCCACTTACAAGTCTATGCTGACTGCTCCGAATCAAACCCTGTGTAAGTAATGGATGCAGACAATGGTATGCTGTCCTTCATTGTAAGATTATTCGAGTACATAAGTGATGTAATCTTCTTGCTGTTGTAGGGCCTTACTGAGAGCGTGTTTGGGACACTATCTATGGATGTGATGTCCTTTGTAAGGAATGATCTCCTTACCACAGAAAGGAGCAATGGTATCATGGGGATAGAGTGAAGAAGCTGAGTGTTTTATCAGTACAGTTGTGAGAGAAGAAGAAATGGTGACGTTAAACACGAGGAGTGGCAGCGATCACTTACTTCCAAAAGAGACATTGACAGGGTGAGAAATTCCATACTTTACCCAGGATTGATTGGTTTGATTTATTGTCACGTGTACCTCAGTACAGGGAAACACTTTGTTTATGAGCAGAGGAGGAAGATCATAGTAAGCATGGCCAGACCGATCATAGGGTGGAAACAGACTTGGACAGAGTAAGGCATACAGGTTACACTGAACAGGACATGCACTAATCAAGGTCAACATGAACAAGATCAGCATTATTTGAACTTAGAAAGTCCATTCATCAGTCTAACGTGGCCTTCCTAATAGTTTATTTGCCTAAATTAACTCTCCTCATGTTATTGTGCAGTCGGCATGTGAGTCCGTACTGAACGTCATGTTGCTCACAATCCCCAACAGCAGCCACAATACCTCCATCTGAAACAGGTATCCATTCCCACCAGTTTCCACCCTACATAGAGAACACCAGGCTGGCTTCTTGGAGATGGAAGGTGCCTTCTTGAGACTGCACACAAGACATATGGCTTCCCTCCTCACCACTAGAAAATCACGTTAAAGTCCCACGTGTGTATCATGACAGACGGAGCTACGAGGAACAACATGGAGCAGTCTGTCTGTGCAGCCTTTGCTCTACTTGTTCATCATGTTAGAGCATCAGTTAGGAGACAGTGAGAACTGCAATGTTGGAGATTAGAGTCGACAGTGGTTTGCTGGAAAAGCACAGCAGGAGAATCGACGTTTCGGGCATAAGCCATTCACCAGGATCAGTATAAATTACCTCATTCTGCCGTTGTGTAAGTGTATTGAGTTGGGAATGGCCTCCTACTGTTCCTGTATAAGTGAGTCAAGGGACTGACTGGCTTCTTCCTCGTCCGATTTGACAGGGCCAAAGGCCTGACTGGGTTACCCCTGGTTCTTGTATGACAGCTCGATGTGCTGACTAGTGTGATGATGCTGTAGCTTTAAGATGTTATTTTGTTCTGGTTTCTTTTAAGAGAGAGATTGAATGACCGTTACCACTCTGGCCAATTAAGACCACTTGAGTAAACAACTAGTGAGGTCTTAGATTTATTTTAATGCGGCCTGAATGTGTGTGGCCAGCTCTCACACATTAGGATCACTAGGTTTTGGTTTCTCAGTGACATCAGAAATTATTGGGGTCTCCACCGAGTTGAAAACTTCAGTAAATGTCTCCTGGCAGCTACTCTCTATGAATTTTCTCTTGGTGCTCTTTTTAAATCCTGAATTGGAGAAATATTTGTGTCATTCAGTGTCTGAATATTCCTTTTTGCCAAGGGCTGTGTTCATGTGATTTTCCTGTATTGAAACAGTTCATCAGTATTAGTTCCTAGATCTATTATTCTGTTAACTCATCCAATATAATTACGTTATTCTAAATTCTTCTTTCTTTGGTTTTATTTCATCTATCGTGTTTAAGTAAATGGTGTTATGCCTCACACCGAGTTGTTTGACAGGTCACATTTCATCTGGAACAGACACTTTACATTTTCTTTATAATAAGAAAACATTAAAGTCTCGGCTCCCGCCTTCAAATATTGTCGAGGGGCTTTGGTGTGGCCCATCACACTAGAATCCTTCTCTTCCTGAATAATAGGCTGGAGGCACTGAATGGGCTGTCCCTGTTCTTCTCCAATAGTGTCAATGTGCTGAACGACTTCCTCATATTCCTGTGAAACCAGTGTGAGGTGCGGAATGATCTCTTATTTTACGGTGGCAATATGCTGTATCAGAGTGTCCTTTATATGAATATTCTGGACTCTTTAAAAGCACAAGACTCAATGGAGTCCATGTCTTGCTGCACATGGACACAGTCCACTTCAGAAGCTGATGGGGGCGTCAAATTATTCTGAACATTGTGGAATCTTCAGTGACCATCCCCACTTCTGATCTTATGGTGGGGAGGGTGGGTGCAGGGAGACATTGATGAAGCAGCTGAAACTGTTTGTGAAGAGGAAGCTGCCCTGAGGATCTCCCACAGAGGTGACCCAGGACTGAGATGATGAACATCTTCCTTTGTGCCATGTTTGACTCCAAACACTGGAGAGTTTACTCTGATTCCCATTAAGTCCAGTTTTGTTAAGCTCCTTGATGTCAACAGAAGTCAGCCACTGCCTTGATATCGAGGCCAGTTATTTTTACCTGAACCCTTGTCTCAACCTCTTTTGACCATATCAATAAACCATGATATAGGAGCAGCAAGTGTTTTCTTCACACAGGTGGCATTGAATGTCAGGATTTCTCTTCTCAAGAGTGTTCGGAGAGCCAAATGACTGAAAGTATTTGAAGAGGAGCTGAAAGTATTTGAAGAGGAGGTAGATTGATATTGACCTGACAGAGAGTTGAGGTCTATGAGGAATTGAGTATGAAAGAGGATTTGAGACAGAGAGCAGATCAGTCATGATCTTAGTGAAGGGAAAGGCAGGCTTGGGGAGTGAGCGACCTGCCCCTGTTTCTGATGTTCTCCCATTCTGTTATTGGAAAGTTAGTGGGTGTTATTTTCACGAATGTTCTGTTATTGAATGTTGCCGTCAGGGAGACAAAAGGATATTGTCTAGTGAGGTATGTGGGCTGTATACATAGTGAAGTTGGGTCTACAACAGGACCAACAAATGGAGCACAAGTTTCAGAGAGGGGAAGCTCTGTAAAGAGAGATGGGGGGCCTCTTTCATACCCAGCCTGGATTTTACAATTACATTACTCAAATCACCACAAACCGTGTGGGACAGTCTTGAAGGGCCGAATGATCTCCTCTGTTTCTGTGCACCAAGTTATATAAGTAATTAGCCTCTACATGCTCCTGCCTAACAGGTTTAATGGCCTGAATGTTACACAGGAACACGGGATTGAGGGACAGGAGTGAGTCATTAGATATATTGACCCTTCTCCACCAGGCACTAAGATTGTAGCTGATCAGGTTGGGGTCTCAGCCCCACTTTGCTGTCTGCGTCCCATTATCCATGACTCAGTCCTCTGTCAAATATTTCACTAACGTAACTTTCAATCAATGTGAACATAGAGACATGATAAACTTCCAGTGAAGAGGATTCTGATTTGAAAGGCACTTTCAGAATTTTTCTTCATCCCTCTTATAGAATCAGAGTCATGCAGAATAGAAACAGACCCGTTAGTCCAATCTGTTCACTCCGATCAGATACCAAATCTGGTTTAGCCTCATTTGCCAGCATTTGGCCAATATCCTTTCTCTTTCAGATACTTTTTAAATGTGCGATTGTAACCGCCTTCACCACTTCCTCTGACAGCGCATTATGTTCACACACCACTCTCTGTGTGAAATATTTATCTTCAGGTCCCTTCTAAATCATTCGTCCTCTCCCCTTCAACCGATGACCTCTTGTTCTGGACCCCCCTACCCTGGACAGCAGAACGTGGCTGTTCAGAAAATCCATGCCCCTGCTGGTGTTATAAACTTCTATAATGTCACCCTTCAGCCTCTGACACTCCAGGGGGAAACACCTCAAACTATTCAACCTCTCCCTAAAGCTCAAACCTCCAGTCCTGAGACATCTGTGTAAATCTTTTCTGCAGACAGCTGAATTGTATGCAGTATTCTTAAAGTGGCCTCACCAACATCCTTTATAGATACAACATGCCACCACAACTCCTATACTCAACGTTCTGACTGATTAAGGCAAATTTGTAAAATGTGTTCTGTACCGCACTGTCTGCATTCGACTCCACTTTCAAGGAACAATGTACCTGCAGCCCTCTCTCCATTTGTTTCACAACACCCCCCAGGAGCTTCCCATTGAGTGTATAATTTCTGCCCTGATTTGCCTTCCAAAAATGCGTAACCTCGTATTTATCTAAATTAAATTTCATCTGTCACTCCTTGCCCCTTTGTCCAATCTAATTGTGCTCTCTTTGTACTCTGAGATAATCCACTACACCACCTTTCTGATGTTGTCTGTAACCTTACGAACTATGGCCCCAATATTCATATCTAAATCCTTTACATAAATGATGAAATGCAGTAAACTCAGTACTGATTCTTACAGCACACTGCTGCTCACAAGCCTCCAGTCTGAAAAATATCCCTCTTCCATCAAGTCAATTGTGACTAGCTTCTTCTGTATCCCATGTAACAGAACCTGACTCATCAGCCTACCAATCGGAATGTTATGAACACCTTGCTGAAATCCATATTGACAATGTCAACCAAACTCCCTTCATCAATCTTTTTTGTCACCTCTTCATAAAACTCAACCAAATTAATGAGACATGATTTCCCATGCAGAAAGCCACGTTGTCTACTCTGATCCTTCGAAAATGTATGTAAATGCTATCCCTCAGAATCCCCTCCAACAACTTACCCACCACTGACATCAGGCTCACCGGTCTATAGTGCCCTGGCTTTTTGGGGTCACTGTTTCCTTTTCTAGTCCCACTGCTCCACTGCTCACAATAAATGTTAAATGTAACCAGGTCGGTGATATGGCCGATGATATTGGTCTCAGACTGGGTCAGGGTCAGTTTTAGGAAGAGGTCAGGCTAGTTTATTTAATCTGCTCAAATAGCATGTTTATGATCCAGAGTAATGTTACTCAAAATATGATGGAATGATGAATGGCAAAATGTTTGGGTATTGCAAACAAAGTACCGATATTTCCCTTTCTAAAAACACACACACACACACACACACACACACACCAATACACAAAATCTCTGCAATTTCAAGTTGAAAGAACCTTTTCCAAATATTATTGTAAGTTATGACAAAAGGAAAAATTGAGAGATTGTCCAAAATGTGATTCGGCTTCTGAAGATATTCTACTCACACAGCTGTTCAGCGATTTCTAATTTTGTGCACTAGTCAGTGGTAACGGTAAGGGCATGGGAAGGTTACTCTTTGGAAGGTTGGTATGGACTTGTTGGGCCGAAGGGCTTGTTTCCACACTGCAGGGATTCTATAAAAATAAGAATGGTAATAATAACAGTAGAGTTTTGTTTTAGCTCGTACACATTACTGTGATGAGGAATAATGAAGGAGAGAGAGTGCATTTCTTCTCGGGCAGATGACATTTTCTATCTCTTTGAGTTGAATCACACAATAATGTCATTCTCTCCCAAACTGGACCATGTGAGGTCTCCTTGTACATTGTCCAAACTATGCCTTCATCACAATTCCTGTTCCATGTAGGTGCATCATTGTTGCTGTCATTTACAGAGCCATACCCTGAGCAGAAAATGGTCTCAGTCGATTTGAAGATATGTTTATTTGTCCCTGCGTCATTAAAACATAAAATGTTTAATGTATTCAGAATACATAGAACTCAGGACATAGAACAGTCCAGCACAGAATAGGCCCTTCAGCCCACGATATTGTGCCGACCATTGATCCTCATGTATGCATCCTTAAATTTCTGTGACCATATGCATGTCCAGTAGTCTCTTAAATATCCCCAATGACCTTGCTTCCACAACTGCTGCTGGCAACGCATTCCATGCTTTCACAACTCTCTGTGTAAAGAACCTGCCTCTGACATCCCCTCTAGACTTTCCTCCAACCAGCTTAAAACTATGACCCCTCGTGTTAGCCATTTCTGCCCTGGGAAATAGCCTCTGGCCATCAACTCTATCTCTGCCTCTCATAATCTTGAATACCTCAATTAGGGCCCCTCTTCTCCTCCTTTTCTCCAATGAAACAAGTCCGAGCTCAGTCAATCTCTCTTCATAAGATAAGCCCTCCAGTCCAGGCAGCATCCTTGTAAACCTCCTCTGAACCCTCTCCAAAGCATCCACATCCACATCCTTCCTGGATGACCCGAACTGGATGCAGTATTCCAAGTGCGTTCGAATCAAAGTTTTATAGAGCTGCAACAAGATCTCACGACTCTTAAACTCAATTCCCTCTGTTAATGAAAGCCAAAACACCATATGCTTTCTTAACAACCCTGTCAACTTGGGTGGGCGTTTTAAGGGATCTATGTACCTGCACACCAAGATATCTCTGTTCCTTCACACTGCCAAGAATCCTAATCCTTAATCCTGTACTCAGCTTTCAAATGTGACCTTCCAAAATGCATCACCTCGCATTTATCCATTTTGAACTCCATCTGCCACCTTTCAGCCCATCTCTGCATCCTGTCAATGTCCCGCTGCAGCCTACAACAGCCTCTATACTGTCAACGATATCTCCAACCTTTGTGTCATCTGCAAACTTGCTAACCCATCCTTCAATCCCCTCATCCAAGTCATTAATAAATATTACAAAGAGTAGAGGCCCAAGAACAGAGCCCTGTGGAACACCACTCACCACTGGCTTCCAGGCAGAATATTTTCCTTCCACGACCACTCACTATCTTCTGTTGGCCAGCCAATTCTGTATCCAGACAGCTAACACAGATACCTGTGTTAAAATG